>NC_045541.1:5399430-5524430 GCF_009769535.1 Thamnophis elegans | reverse complement strand
ATGAATATTAAGTCAAAATTTGTAAAGCTGAAAAGAACAGCTTTTTTGATTGCAGCCTCAGTAGAATAGTGCTTCTACTTTTCAGGAAATCAGTGTCTTGACCTGCTTCTGTTTTCTGTATATGTGTGTGTTCATATGCAGAATATATTTCTATTTTATGCAATAAACTCCCTTCCCTGCGACACTTTTGAATTAGAGCTTGTGACAAAAAACTTTGTTTAGTCTATACCAAGATTCCACCTTGAAGAGGATTGCATCAATGCAGAGGTGGGTTCCTACCAGTTCGCACCTATTCGGTAGAACCGGTTCGTCAAATCTACTGAACCGGTTAGAAGAGGTTCCACCAGTGGACCCGGAAAGCAGGCCACACCTACAGAAGAGGTTCCAAAATTTGTTTGAAACCCACCACTGATCCTTGGATATGATTATTCTACACTATCATGCTCATATTTATAAAACTCAGTGCCTCTGTGAAAGGTAAGGATGACTACTGCGTTTGTGGTGCAATCAGAACATTGCGTGTGTTGAAGTTGTTTTAACGCAAACCAAAGATGCCTTTTAAAAAACAAGTTTACATCCTATTCTTATGCATGCCAGTGCTGTGTGTGAGGTCATTTAAGGTGGTTCTGACAAGTGTCGTCGGCATCTTCATATCCGGTCACATGGGCGGCAAGCCACTCCCATCCGGTCACATGGATGGCAAGCCACTCCCATAAAGGGGGCCACACACACAGAGTAGGTTCGAACAATTTTTGAAACCCACCACTGCATCAATGACTGCAGATAAAATAGTTTCATAAAATCAAATTGATGGCACTTCACTTGTTAGAACACTTAGACTCATAGACAGACAATAAAGGACAATATTTGTAGCTCAGGGTTGAAATGAGGGTTCCTTGGTGTTCTCTGAGCTTGCTAGTCTAGCACTGATGATGTTACCTAGTTTGGGTAATGAAACATCTGCAAGAAAACAACCAAGCTCAGAGAGCATCAAGGACTCCTCACACAGAGAGACACTAATGAGTATTCACCAAGTATTGGGTGTGGGGATGGAAATCCTCTTACTTTCTTATTCTGTTGAATCTTTTCTGTGCCCCACTGAACTCTAGGCTCTTGTTTTAGTCAGAATTGGACCCTGAACAGCAACTTTGATCTACGGCAGAACCAGCCCTACCATTTGATAGGGGGAAGTGACCAGGGGTGGGTTCCTGCCAGTTCTAACCTCTTCTATTGAAGAGGTTCCACAAATCTACAGTGCCGTTTAGAACCGGTTCCAGCTCCCTCCCCCTGCCTGTCCTCACATCATCAAGATGGAGAACGAGAGGAGGAATTCTGGGAGTTGAAGTCCACAAGTCTTAAAGCTGTCAAGTTTGAACACCCCTGGGGGGTTTTTTCTAAAGGGTTAGGGGTGCAAGGGTCTTGTAACTTGACAGCTTTAAGACTTGCCTGCTTCATTGCCAGAGTTCCTGAGCCAACATGGCTGGAGCAGGAATTCTGGGAGTTGAAGTCCACAAGTCTTAAAGCTGTCAAGTTTGAACACCCCTGGGGTTTTTTTTTCCTAAAGGGTTAGGGGTGCAAGGGTCTTGTAACTTGACAGCTTTAAGACTTGTGTGCTTCAAATGCCAGAGTTTCTGAGCCAACATTTTGGTTGCTAAGCAAGAGCATTGTTAAATGAGTTTCACCACATTTTATAAGTTGGCCATGCCCATCCAGTCACATGTCTGCCAAGCCACTCCCACTCGGTCACATGGCCAGCAAACCACTCCCACAAAGCAAGCCACACCTACAGAAGAGGTTCTAAAAAAATGTGAAGCCCACCACTGGAAGTGACTCACACACACCAGATATTGGGGAGCAGCATTTAAATTCCTAGGGACCATCTATTCCATTTTGTGGCAGGGCAGTGTTGTATGTCCTCCACAATCCTTTCTAATGCCACCAGTCCATTGTGTCAAGTGTTGAAAATGATGACATCCCATTGCCAAAGTTGAAGTAAGATTCAACTGCAAGTGCTGAACGGAGGAATAGAATACTGATGGCTCACATTCTTTGCTTTAGTAGTAATGGCCATCATTCCTTGGGGTTAAATGCTGAAAATTAATTGCGTTTCCAGTCTCACTTTGCATTGTCCTAATTATTGTATGAAATACAAATCGACTTTTGTTTTCAATGTTTCCCTTTCAAACTAAGCAATCTTTCACTTCTTTCAAAGCAACTTTCACACATCCTTGTACTTTTATTTTCATAGCCGAGGTGGCGCAGTGGTTAGGGTGCAGTACTGCAGGCCACTTCAGCTGACTGTTATCTGCAGTTCAGCGGTTCTAATCTCACCAGCTCAAGGTTGACTCAGCCTTCCATCCTTCCGAGGTGGGTGAAATGAGGACCCAGACTGTGGGGGCGATATGCTGACGCTGTAAACCGCTTAGAGAGGGCTGAAAGCCCTATGAAGCGGTATATAAGTCTAACTGCTATTGCTATATCATTTTCTAGTACATGTACACTATTTCTACTACACGTACTACATGTGTGTTTAGCACGCGTTTTTCAACTTCGAGAAATTTCCCTTCTCTTTTTCCAAACCAATTGTTTTATTATAGAATATAATCAGTACATTGTATGAAACAAATAAAAAGTCTATACAATAGAAACTGGAAGTCGTTAATGCTCCAATGATTAAAGTAAATTAAACCATTCAGATTGCAAATTTGCATCAGTGTTTAAATAATTTCTAATATATGATGAACATAGTTGCTTACATGTTGATGCTTAATTTGACATTGATAGGAAGTTGCAAAGTGCATTGAATTATTTTGTAATATTAAAAAAAATGTTTAAAACGTTGAAATTCATATTAATGCTTGCACTGTATTATTTTTATTATTATTTATAACTTTTTAAAAAAAGGAGGAGATGAGAAGGGGGAAAAAAACAGTTTCTTGGAAAAAGATAAATACAGCAGGGTTAAGAACGAGTTCCGTTCTGGCTTTAAGCCCAATTTGTATCTAATATGATAGCAATAGCAATAGCAGTTAGACTTATATACCGCTTCATAGGGCTTTCAGCCCTCTCTAAGTGGTTTACAGAGTCATCCTATTGCCCCCAACAATCCGGGTCCTCATTTCATCCACCTCAGAAGGATGGAAGGCTGAGTCAACCTTGAGCCGGTGAGATTAGAACCGCTGAACTGCAGGTAACAGTCAGCTGAAGTGGCCTGCAGTACTGCACCCTAACCACTGCGCCACCTCGGCTCTAATGAATCGGGATAGTGCATCAAATATTCGTCTTACTATGAATCACTGAAAACAGCACAGTTCGCACACAGACCCTGGCCCATGGAGGGTCATGTGCAATGAAGAAAGCATGTGCGTTCATGTGCAATGAAGAAAGTTTGCAAGTGGGAGCCAAGGAGTGGGGCGCTTGGCAATACCGCAGCAGAACCATAGGTGGTGCTGTGCTGCTTAGCCATAACTCCCCATCTGCCGCACTGGTGTTCTCCTTGCTAGCGCAAACCTGCTCCTCTTTTCTTTTTTTGAATTAGATCTTGTTGCTGGTTGGCTGCCTGCCCATTTTAAGTACTGCAGGCAGCCCATTCACATCAACCAGAGGGCTTCCAGCTGCATCTTCAAATGTCCCTTTTATCTTGCATCCTAAAGTGATAGAGAGACTTTTTAAATGCAGATTTCTGAAACATTCCTTTATGATTTACGACTTACAACTTTCTTTTCCCACTGCCAAGCCGCTTCAATATTTTTAATCTTTCTTTATACAAGACAAAAATAGTTGGCACTTTGCTTTTGTCTGCCTCCGTTGCTGTTCGTGGAAGTGTTAACCATTGTGTCGTCCCATTTTTTTTTAGAACTGAAATCGAGCTCAGACTACTTAGAACAGTGTTTCTCAAGCTTGGCGACTTTAAGTCCTGTGGACTTCAACTTCCAGAATTCCCCAGCCAGCACAGCTGGCTGGGGAATTCTGGGAGTTGAAGTCCACAGGACTTAAAGTCGCCAAGCTTGAGAAACACTGACTTAGAATGTTTGGCTTAGAAGCAGAATCTGCCTTCTGCAGATGGAAAGTGCTTATTTTACCCATTAGATCCCACAGACTAGGCCTCCTCCGAATTCCATCCGCCGGCCAGTGTCGACTGGCGACTACCCAGAGGAGAGCCTTCTCTGTGGCTGCTCCGACCCTTTGGAACTCCCCATGGAGATTCGAACCCTCACCACCCTCCAGGCCTTCCGCAAAGCCCTTAAAACCTGGCTGTTCCGACAGGCCTGGGGCTAAAGATTCGTCGCGCCCCCTTTCGAATGGTATGATTGTTGCGTTTTTTAACTATGTATTGTTCTGTGTTGTTGTTAAACTGTCTGTATCCCCCCCTTCCCTTCTTTGAGTTGTGAGCCGCCCTGAGTCCCCTTAGGGAAAAGGGCGGCATACAAATGAAATAAAACTCTAAACTCAAACTCTTTAGAAGCAGAATCTGCCTTCTGCAGATAGAAAATGCTTCTTTTATCCATTGACATAGAAACGCTGCTGTTCCATTCTAATCTTTTCCATCTTCTTCTATGGCCTCAGAAATCTCCAAAGCCAAAAAAAATAAAAGAGGTGGTGTTTCTAGGAGCTCCGGGAGGGAATATTGGCAAAAGTGCCTGTCGCATTGCACCTGATTCTCATTCAGGCGATGTTCTTTGATTACTTAAATCAAACAGATGTCAAAACAATGAACTCGTTTTTTGCCTAGCGCTCCCTATCCGTTCTCTATCCGATGTCTGCAGCTTGAGAGAACTTGTAGCTGGGTTGATGCCATTCCAATTTTTCTTGTGACCAAACTTACAAGAGTAGCTGCTTTCAAGTGTGATGCCAGACTGAGTCTCACTTAGTTATTGAGTGGTCTCTAGAATCCACTGAACTAGATTAAGAATATGCACTTAGCTTTATCACTGCTTTTACTTCAGAGAAACAATAATTAATATTAGTATTATAAATGAAGATGAACATGATGGGTTCTGATTGTCATAACTCTACATGGGGCTGCCCCTGTAAAGTGTTCGGAGACTACAACTAGTCCAGAATGCAGCCGCGCGAGCGATACTGGGTGTACCAAGATACAACCACATTACACCTATCATCCACGAGCTGCACTGGCTCCCTATTGGTCTCCGAGTGCGATTCAAGGTGCTGGTCATTACCTTTAAAGCCCTACATGGCTTAGGACCCAGATATCTGCAAGACCGTCTTCTGCCACACACCTCCCAACGACCGATAAGATCGCATAGGGTGGGCCTTCTCCGTGGTGCCATCAGCCAGACAATGTCGGCTGGCAACTACCCGAGGGAGAGCCTTCTCTGTAGCTGCTCCGACCCTAGGGAATGAACTACCCCCAGAGATCTGGACCCTACCCACTCTCATGGCCTTCCGAAAGGCTATTAAAACCTGGCTATTCCGGCAGGCCTCGGGCTGTTGACCTCATGACTGAGGTCCAGCCCCAATTAGACTGGGTGTTTGATGTGGTTTTCTTTTTTTAATCTGTGTTCCTCACTTTTTAACTTTTTTACTTCTTAGAATTGTATTGTTGTAAGCCGCCCGGAGTCCTTCGGGATTGGGCGACCTATAAATTCATTCAATTCAATTCAATAACTGAAGAGTTATTCAGACAATTCAATTCAATTCAATAACTGAAGAGTTATTTAGACATGCTTTCTTTGCCCAGGTTCGCCTGGTGCACCAGTTGCGTCCCTACCTGGACCAGGAGGCGCTCGCAACAGTCACTCACGCCCTCGTGACCTCAAGACTGGACTACTGCAATGCACTCTACATGGGGCAGCCCTTGAAGAGTATTCGGAGACTTCAACTCGTCCAGAACGCAGCCGCGTGAGCGATTGTGGGTGCACCTCGGTACACCCACGTTACACCTATCCTCCGCGAGCTGCACTGGTTACCGATCGGTCTCCGGATACGCTTCAAGGTGCTAGTCGTAACTTATAAAGCCCTTCATGGTATTGGACCTGGGTACTTGAGAGACCGCCTGCTGCCAATTGCCTCCCATAGACCCGTTAGATCGCACAGGGTTGGCCTCCTCCGGGTGCCATCTACCAGCCAATGCCACCTGGCTATTACCCGGGGGAGGGCCTTCTCTGTGGCAGCTCCGGCCCTCTGGAATGAACTCCCCGCAGGGATTCGGACCCTCACCTCTCTCCAGGCCTTCCAAAAAGCCGTCAAAACCTGGCTTTGCCGGCAGGCCTGGGGTTGATAGCAATAGCAATAGCAATAGCAGTAGACTTATATACCGCTTCATAGGCCTTTCAGGCCTCTCTAAGCGGTTTACAGAGAGTCAGCATATTGCCCCCAACAATCTGGGTCCTCATTTTACCCACCTCGGAAGGATGGAAGGCTGAGTCAACCCTGAGCCGGTGAGATTTGAACCACTGACCTGCTGATCTAGCAGTAGCCTGCAGTGCTGCATTTAACCACTGCGCCACCTTGGCTCCTCTGATGAGTTCCCTCCCCTCTCGACATGTATGGTTGTGCGACTGTTGTCTACTTTTATTATTTGTATTTTGTCTTTTTATGTTCCCCTTTTTCCCCCTTGAATTGTTCGCCGCCCTGAGTCCTCCCGGAGAAGGGCAGCATACAAATAATAAAATACAATACAATACAAATAAATACAATACAATAAATCCCTGCTTTAATGTGTTGTAATTCTCACCCACAGGGTAGGGACGAAGGACTGTTTAACTATTCACAGAGTAAGAGCTTCATTGTGATTTACTGTGCATATTTTTCCTCCCAACTCTTGCAATAATTTCAACAAGATGCATACAATTGCTGTCTATGGCACCCATAATTTCTGCCCAATAAATAAGAATATAACCAGAAAGCTTTTACATAGTTAGAGAAACACTAAAAATGTAAAAGATTTCTTTCATTAACACCCCTATTAACATAAATGTAAAATGAGCCTGGGCTGATAATCATAGGCCGCCTGTCTGACTCACTCCAGCTCTAATATCCTGTAAAAGCCTCTGTATGAAAGTAATTAATCAAAGTACAGTGCTGTTCTGAGAGAGTATTTCTCCTGCTGTAAAGCAGAGTGATAAAATAACTTAAAACACAAGGCAGTCGTGGCAGTTAAGCTTTTTATAGTCCCCGTGCGGACCTGAAAATCATACCTTATTAGTATCTTTAACTTTCTTACTCATTTTTTTACTTACATTTAAATTTAACGCTGTGGTTTTCTTGCTGTATATTTTTTTTCTAAATATTGGGAATGGCTTCAGAATATTTTATGTTGCTTGAATTGAGTAGGGGGAACAAAGCCCTTATTATTTTTTCTGTCTATAATCAATCCTATCTTGAAAGAAACAATATGAGATACAGAACTTTTACTGAGGCCTGATTTCTGCACACAGAGGAAATGTTTACAGCAAACATTTTTTTATGAAATACGAGCTGTAGTTTTATACCCTGGAAAACTGTGGCCCATGTGCTGTCAAATGGCTGTTTCAGTCCATGTAATCATATCTATTAAGCCACATGCCCCGCCAAATCTGTTCTTTTCTAAATAGACTATAGTTTATTCAATATTCTCTCAAGTGAGCATGTCCTGTTTATTAAATATCCCTTCCATTGAGAGATTATGGGAAAGTTGGAAAAAGTCAATTGAAAGAGATCGGAGATCTGAAGAAAAACACTGCTTCGATTAACAGTTTATAAATTCATATATTACTGTTTGCAAGCTTCTGCATTTATCCCAGACTCTATTAACTATCCCTTACTGAAATCCATCTTGTTCCTGTTTCCTTGTTGCGTACAGTTGTGTTGTGTACAGGTTGTCACATGGCCACCTTACTTATTAGCCAGTGGTGGGTTTCAAAAATTGTTCGAACCTACTCTGTGGGTGTGGCCTCCTTTGTGGGAGTGGCTTGCTGCCCATGTGACCGGATGGGAGTGGCTTGCCACCCATGTGACCAGATATGAAGATGCCGACGACACTTGTCAGAACCACCTTAAACTACCTCACACACAGCACTGGCATGCATAAGAATATGATGCAAAGTTGTTTTCTAAAAGGCATCTTTGGTTTGTGTTAAAACAACTTCAACACACGCAATGTTCTGATTGCGCCACAAACGCAGTAGTCATCCTTACCTTTCACAGAGGCACTGAGTTTTATAAATATGAGCATGATAGTGTAGAATAATCACATCCAAGGACCAGTGGTGGGTTTCAAAAACTTTTGGAACCTCTTCTGTAGGTGTGGCCTGCTTTCTGGGTCCACTGGTGGAACCTCTTCTAACTGGTTCAGTAGATTTGACGAACCGGTTCTACCGAATAGGTGCGGACTGGTAGGAACACACACACACACACACACTTATAGATCTCAGTCTCTCTTCACCATCACTCTCGAGGTTTGGGGCTGGAAGGGGATAGGTTGGTCTGTGGAATTTGCAAACAACTTTTTGAGTGTTTTGAAACGCAGATTGTTTCTACGGATGACAACCTCTTAGTATGAGTTGTGTTGTTTTTTCTCCTGTTACTGACCTTTAGAGTTAATACTCTTTTCTCACAAAATGCTTCAAATAACATGGGGTTCTCAGTTAGCTCCAGTGACATCTTACTGATATGGAAGACCTAATTAACTGAAAGAATTCCCAGTTGCTGAATTTAGCTAGCAATCTGCTTAGGACTCTGTCCCGCAGATGTTTTTTTCCTACATTCGAAGTCTAGGGGGCTTTGCAGACCTCCCTGCTCTTTAATCCTCAAAGTAAATATCAACACATTTGAGATGTGGAAACCGAGTCCTTCTAGCACAGAAATGAAATGTTACCATGGTCACCGCTTTTTCAGTCTTGTATGTAAGAAATTCATCACGGGAGCAACAAAGTAGTTTGCAGAACAGCAAGTTCATTTTTTTAGCCTGCCTCAAAATTTTAAAAAAAGAATGAAACAAAGAAAATATGGTGTCAGAGGGCCAAGTAACAATCAGCACTTAGGGTTGCCTGAAACAGCATCAGAGGAATATTGCTTCTCTGTTATCAACTCTGATAAGAGAGATAATAAAATATAACAAAATATGGGTTTATAGTACATTTGATATTTAAATGATGGGTACAGGTTTTTTTTTTTTTTGAAATGGAAAATTAAAGCATTCAAGTTTGGTTGTGTGTATTTCTTTAGTTATTTATTTAAAAAAATATGGCTGCCTGTTGTGGCCCAGCAGGAGCCATTGGAGCTGCCATCAGACTCCGACAGCGAGGGGCCCTCTGAGTCAGCTTTGGAGGATGTGGAGGACCCTGGACAGGGTTCCGACTCCGAGCAGGGCGCAGAGAGGCTGGTTGGCCACCAGGGGGCACCTGAGCCTTGGACCAGTGGAGTGGAGACAAGGGAGAGTGAGGCGGATGCCAGTAGTGAGTTGTTCCTGGATGCATGGCACTGAAGAGCTAATAGGTGTAAGGAACAATTGCGCAGTTACAGGAGGTAATTGCACTCAGCTGGTGGTCATTAGGCTCCTCTCCAGACTATAAAAGGACTGCTTGTGCACACGTCCCTGTTGCAGAAGTCAACACAGGAACGAATGTCGGAGAACATTATTGTGAGCTTGGCAGGCTGGATTGCTGCCACGGCTTATCTGTGCTGGATTGCTGCCCAAGCTTGTCTGTGCTGGTTTGCTGCCAAGGACCTGTCTGTCTGTTAATTAAATGCCGTAACTTATCTTTGGCTCGGAGTGTGCTTTGGTGTGGAAGGAGGGGGGTCAGAACAGCTGCCTATCTGAAGCAACTCTGGGCAGCTTATAAGAACCAGAAAACCGATAAATAAAACATTCATAGAAAAAATAAACAAAAAACCCGCATTGTAATTGTCCCCCTTGGGTAGCTACAGGATCAGCTACCTTTTTTTTTTTCATGGCATCTATCAACACAATCCTAGCATCTCAGTAAAAAGCCAAGACTTAATGGCCTTCCAAAGCCAGGGGGTGGGAGAGGCAGAGGGCTATAGAATCACAAGCAGTGGGGTTTTCCACAAGGTAGGGACAGCCATGGAAAAAGTACACTTCCAAGATCCTGCTAGATGCCAGGATTTCAGGGAGGGGACCTGGAACCTACCCAACCTGTCTGATCTAGCGGGACAGACAGATATTCTTAGAGGAAGGTAGTCCCACAAGTAGTCCCTTCTGGGTGCCTGAATAGCACCCAGAAGAAAACTGGAAGCCAGTGCAGCTTGTGCAACAAAACCTATGGACTCTCAAAACTGTATGCACCATTGTGTTCTATGCCAGTTGTAACTTCTTGGTATCTTCAAAGCACTCCATGTAACACACATAGCAATACTCCAGCCAGCAGATGAGTAAAGTCGTGACCTGTCAAATGCACGCACGTCAAAAGCGCACTGACAAAACCGCGGCGAGAAAACAGCGAGGACGAAATCGCACCCACAGAAGCGTGCTGATAAATGTGCGCCGACGAAAGCGCGATTAGGGTTAAGGTAAGGGTTAGGGTTAGGGTATTACGTTGTTTTCGCATTGTTTCTTGATGGCGCACTTGTCAGCGTGCATTTATCGGTGTGCTTCTGTAGGCACAATTTCGTTCTCGCTGTTTTCTCGCCGTGGTTTTGTCGGCGCGCTTTTGTCGAGCACGCATTTGTCGGTGAACCAACTAAAGCATGAATGACCATGGCCAAGGCCTCTTTCTCCAGGAAAGGATGCAACTTTGCAAAGACAATTCTTTGCAAAGACACCCCTCCCTTAGCTACAGCCACCGACCTGCCCATCAAGCAGGGGCTGTGAGTTCACGAGGACCCTCAATTTACACACCAGCTCAGTTGGGACAACTGAGATGACAAATCATCTGACCTGGGGGGGCGGGGCGCAGAAACCCAAAGCCATGGAGCAAAAACTCCATCTTGCCAGGTTGAGTCAAGCAGGGTGAGGTTGAGTTGTTAGACTATCCATCTCTATCAGAACAATTCTACACCTCTGGTTTTATACCTTATTTGAGATGGTTTCTGTAAGATGGCAAGAAAGCTCTCTGGGCGCCAACAATTTATTAGTGTTCTTGCAACCAGATGCAAGAATTTAAAAACTTGATTCTGATTTGATTCTACATGGTATATTTGGAACGCTTACATCATCCCAACTCTATTCTACCCGTAATCTATTAAAGGTAAAATCAGGAGAGGGGAATCCATTGTGACTGCACAAATTGTCCTTGGCTACAGTACTTTAGATTTTTTCCCGTTGGGATGACTCATGCATTTTTGCTCTTTTGATTGGGAATTGCAGAAAAGAGAATCCTTTCCTGCTTCTGTATGCACAGCTAATATACCTAGTGCATTTAGATATTGCCATTCCATTGCAAGCTGCATACTAATGGATTATAGCCGTAACTGCTTTCATAGCTTATTGCAAACTTCAGCTGATGCTCCCATAATATTACGCAGAGTGGCCGAAGGCCAGAATGTTCTTAATTTTATTTTCTGTCTCCTTTTCATAGAGTTTGAGGAAACCATTTTGAAAGCCCTAATATATTAAATCCCCAGTGGTTTTATTCATCACAGTAGGCTTTTCTCTCCTAATTGAGCTATCAATCTAACGGGATCACTATTTATCAAGAAGCATCTACTGTATATTTCTGGATTGTATGAGAACGTTGTTTTTTTAAAAAAATAACTGAAACAACTTGCTTAGTGAAGGTGACTTTTGCCCTTTTCAAATAGACTTTTTGAACTCATGTAAAGTTCCCCTCTTTTTTTTTTTTTTTAATAAGTGCAATTTTCATTTGATAGTCGGGATTTTTCTTAAGATACAAAGTAGGTAGGAATTATTAGTTCCACTGGACTCTTTCAGATATAAGCCTTTTAGGGATCTGTTACTGTTATCATTTGATATCTCTCTTACATCAAAGGCTGCTGACATCTCCATTCCTTTCTTATAATTGCAAATGCTGGAAATATCTGAATGTAATAGCAGCCCAGATCTAACAAACTAAATTGCAGAGTAAAACCAGGGCCTCGAGAAGAGGCGGGGTGGGTGGAAGGAGCCAAGGTTGTGCGGGGAAATTGGAGGAGAGAGTGGCTGAGCGTTTGAGCTCATGGAAGAAAGGCTTCCATGAGCTCAAGTTGAATGAATAAATAAGTAAAACTTTCTTATTTTTGGCAATTCAAACTAATCCGTTGCTTTGTTATGTTAGAGGCTGCCTTTGCATCATTTATGGACTAGGGAGTCTTTTTGCACCTTAAAGATGAGCATGTCCCCTGGTCCCGTATTTATTTTGTATATAGTCAATCCATTTTTTCCAGTCTCGTTTATATCTCTCATTTGAGTGATCTTTAAGATATGCCGATATTTTAGCCATCTCGGCTAAGTTTGTAACTTTCAATGTCCATTCTTTTTTTTTTCTTCCACATAATATTTTTTATTTCCATTTCATTCTATACAATCACATGTTTACTGTGCATAACCGGGGCATGTAACATTGAGTAATAAACACAGCCTTCACTTATATAGAAAATGCCCCCTACAATACAAACCCAATATACCACCTTGGCCCCACCATACACCCTCTTTCAACCCCCTCCAACTTTCATTCTTCCTTCTTACATACCCCTCTACTACCTACTTCCCCTCCCCCTCTATCACTCCCTCTCTTCATCCATTCCCTCCCTTCCTTCTCCTCCTCCTCTCTCTCACCCTCTCCACCCTCCTTCTTCTTTCACTCAACTCCTCCCTTCGGTGTACTTCTATTGCCTTCCAATATATTCAGCTTGTTCTATTTTAACACTAACATTAAAAAGCCACAGTATACAAGTGCAATCATGTACTTTAGAATTTAACACATATTATATTTCCCCCCTCCCCCCTCCCCCTAGAATAAGGTGACCAGATTTTCAGATTGGAAAAGAGGGACACCCTTGACCGGGGGGGGGGGGGGGGCTTGATTAAAAAAAAAAATTTTGTCAAAAGGTCACCCCAGGACACTGAAACCAGCATAAATAC
This sequence comes from Thamnophis elegans, assembly GCF_009769535.1. Lineage (NCBI taxonomy): Eukaryota > Metazoa > Chordata > Lepidosauria > Squamata > Natricidae > Thamnophis > Thamnophis elegans. Next base: position 5,511,448 of record NC_045541.1, on the reverse strand, counting down.
GAATCTGTTGCCAAACGAAATTTTGATCACGTGACCATGAGGATGCTGCAACGGTCGCTAAGTGTGAAAAATGGTCTCAACGGTCGCTAAGTGTGAAAAATGGTCATCAGTCACTTTTTTCAATGCCATTGTAACTTTGGTCACTAAATGTTTTCCCCCTCCTCGAGACTCCTCACTTCTTCCTTCATTCCTCTTGCTGATCTACCTTCACCTTATCTGTCTTCTGCTCTTTCCCTCTCTTCCTTCCTTCCTCCCTCCTTCCATCCTCTTCTTTCCTCACTCACTCCCTTCCTCCTTTTTTCTCTTCCTTCCTCCTTCCATTCTTTATACGATATAAAATTCAATGAGGGTGAAACACACCAAATCTGGCAAAGCTGCCTTGCACCAACCTGGCCTGCCCATAGAATAGCAGCCACTTTGAGACACATAAACCTGGTCTGAACATATTGCATCACAAAGATTTGCAAAGATCACATTTGCCAAAAGGAACATTTCTTGTAGTAAATACATTTTATAAACAATTTAAAAGTAAAAATCCCCCCAAAATAATAAAAAAGGTATTCTATAAATAAAAGAAATCCTTAAAAACCATTGTTAAGTATTACACCAGCAATAATTTATACTGTCACCATTTCAAACTATCATCAGAAATACGAATCTGTTGCCAAACATCAACATTTTGATCGCGTAACCATGAGGATGCCACAACGGTCGCTAAGTGTGAAAATGGTCGCTAAGTGTGAAAAATGGTCATCAGTCACTTTTTTTCAATGCCATTGTAATTTTGGTCACTAAACAGCCATGTTCCTGACTTAACAACCACCATGATTCACTTAACGTGGCAATAAAAGGTCGCAAAATGAGGCAAAAATCATTTAACAAACGTCTCCCTTAGCAACAGAAATTGGGGGATCAATCCTGGTCGTAAGTCGAGGATTACCGGTAGCCAATTGCAAAAGGCAACTTTACTTGGAACAGGTGAGATTGTGCCCGGATCCCTTTCATGCCAACATATCCATCTTCTGCTCTTTCCCTCTCTTCCTTCCTTTCTCCTTCCATCATCTCCTTTCCTCACTCACTCCCTTCTTCCTTTTTTCTCTTCCTTCCTCCTTCCATTCTTTCAGCTTCATTTCTTTTGCCTATCTACCTTCTCTGTCTTTCTGCTCTTTCCATTTCTCCCTTCCTCTTTGCTTTTGTTCCTTTCTCCTTCCCTCCTTTCCTATTTCTTGCTTCTTCCTTCCTTCTGCCTATCTACCTTCACCTTCTCTGTCTTTCTGCTCTTTCCCTGTCTTCCCCTTTCCTCCCTCCTTCCCTTCTTTCCTTTCTAGTTCCATCCTTTCTTCTTTCCTCTCTCCCTCTTTTTTCCCTTCCTTCCCCCTTCCTCTTGCCTATCAACTTCATCCTCTTTGTCTTTCTGCTCTTTCCCTCTCTTCCCCTTTTCTTCCTACCTCCTTCCTTCTCCCTCCCTTCTTCTTTTTCTTCCTTTCTTCTTCCATCTTCCTCCTTCTCCTTCCATTCTTTCTCCTTCCATCCATCTTTTCTCCTTCCATCTTCTCCCCCCCTCCCTTCTTCTTTTCCTCCCCCCTCCCTCCTTCCTTCCTCTCCTTCCCTTTCTCACACACAGGAAGGGGAGGGGGGCTATCTAGTCGCTTTCACAGCATAATTTCTTTATCTAACTTTTAAAAAACAGTGTGCAAATCAAACGAGATTTTCGTAACCTGCGAAGCACCAAGTTATATTATGTTGTTACAAATTCGCAGCTACTCCATTCTTTCTGATAGGGAACTACATTTCCCAAGATGCCTCAGGTCCTCAAAGCGCTGAACGCAGTTTTGCAATTGACTCCAGCGAGGCCCGGTAGCCGCCGGCTGGGGTGGTTGTCCGGGCGATGCGGAGCGGACGCGCCGTTTGTTACTGCTTCCAGCAAGCAAGACGGACAAGGGAAGCGACTGAAACGGACGCTGGCCGCAGGAGAGCGAGGCTGCTGCCGGCCGTTTCACCTTGCGCAGCGAATTTGACTGGGTCCCGGGGCTTCTGCCGGGTGGCAGAAGCCCGGGACCCAGTCAAATTCGCTGTGCAAGGTGAAACGGCCGGCAGCAGCCTCGCTCTCCTGCTGCGGCTTCTGTTTCAGTAGGGAAGAAAACTTCCTTTCGCTTCCCGGGCTTCTGCCGCCCGGCAGAAGCCCCGGGACCCAGTCAAATTCGGGAAGCGAAAGGAAGTTTTCTTCCCTACTGAAACAGAAGCCGCAGCAGGAGAGCGAGGCTGCTGCCGGCCGTTTCACCTTGCGCAGCGAATTTGCACTGGGTCCCGGGGCTTCTGCCGGGCGGCGGGACCCCCGCACGACGTTCTGTGCGGGCGGCAGCCGCTGCGCCCATGCTCTCGGAGGCGGCGATCCCATTCACGAAGAGGCAGCTCCTCGTGGGCGCAGCGCCTGCCGCCCGCACAGAGTGAATTTAATTGGGATCGCCTGCGGCCGCGAGGACCCCTGCACAAATGGATTCCTCACGGCCACAGGCGATCCCAATTCACTCAGCCAGGGCGGGCAATCTCTGCACGAACGGACTACTCCTCGCGGCCGCAGGAGAGGGAGGAGGAGGGGGCAGCCGAGCCGCCCGACTCCTGCACAAATGGAGTATTCCTCGCGGCCGCAGGCGATCCCAATTCACTCAGCCAGGGCGGGCAATCTCTGCACGAACGGACTACTCCTCGCGGCCGCAGGCGATCCCAATTCACTCAGCCAGGGCGGGCAATCTCTGCACGAACGGACTACTCCTCGCGGCCGCAGGAGAGGGAGGAGGGGGGGCAGCCGAGCCGCCCGCACAGAGTGAATTCAATTGGGATCGCCTGCGGCCGCGAGGACTCCTGCACGAACGGAGTATTCCTCGCAGCCGCAGGCGATCCCAATTCACTCAGCCAGGGCGGGCAATTTCTGCATGAACGGACTACTCCTCACGGCCGCAGGAGAGGGAGGAGGAGGGGGCAGCCGAGCCGCCCGACTCCTGCACGAATGGAGTATTCCTCGCGGCCGCAGGCGATCCCAATTCACTCAGCCAGGGCGGGCAATTTCTGCACGAACGGACTACTCCTCGCGGCCGCAGAAGAGGGAGGAGGAGGGGGCAGCCGAGCCGCCCAACTCCTGCACGAACGGAGTATTCCTCGCGGCCGCAGGCGATCCCAATTCACTCAGCCAGGGCGGGCAATCTCTGCACGAACGGACTACTCCTCGCGGCCGCAGGAGAGGGAGGAGGGGGGGCAGCCGAGCTGCCTGCACAGAGTGAATTCAATTGGGATCGCCTGCGGCCGCGAGGACTCCTGCACGAATGGAGTGTTCCTCGCGGCCGCAGGCGATCCCAATTCACTCAGCCAGGGCGGGCAATTTCTGCACGAACGGACTACTCCTCGCGGCCGCAGGAGGACAGGGAGGAGGAGGGGGCAGCCGCCCGCACGCGGTTCAGGGGCTTCTGCCGGGCGGCGGGAGCCCCTGCACCGCGTGGAACTTCTCTGCCGCGGGCGGCTGCAGCTGCCCCCACCCTCTCCTCCTGCCGCGGCGAGCGGAAAATTCGATTAGAATTAGATTACTCACCAGTCAGCGCAGCTGCAACCTCTTTCGTCTTTTGTAGAAAGGAAATGGAAACTCGCGCAAGCGTGCTGAAAATTTCCCATCCCAGCCAGCTCACTGATTGGCTGGAGTCCAGGCCAATCCAATCAGTGAGCGGGAGGCTGGGCTGGCTTAAATTTGTAGGTAGTAGGTAAAAGGCTAAAAGCACACTTTTTTTGGCGCTCGCAGCTCCCGCCCATCAGCTGCTAGCTTGCTGGGCTGGCTCATCTGGTAGGATAGAGAACAGAACGATGAGCCAGCCCAGCAAGCTAGCAGCTGATGGGCGGGAGCTGCGAGCGCCAAAAAAAGCGTGCCTTTTAAAAAGGCGGGCGGGACGCGGGAAAATGTGTTGGAAGGCGGGTGTGTCCCGCCAAAAGCGGGACGTCTGGTCACCTTACCCTAGAACCCCACCTCCACTTTCAATGTCCATTCTTGAGTTAGCCTATGCTTAAGATCAGAAATGATTTAAATTGTTTAAAGTTAGCTCAGCAAGAAGAAGCTAAGATGAATGTAGAGATGTCACTAATTTCTTTATTTCTTTTTTCTCAATGTATTTTAGACTGTGTTTGTTAAAAATCCATACCGTGTATGGGTTCTGGAAAGTCGGGGGGGGAGGAGGAGGGGGGTTGGGGGGGAGGGGGGAGGTAGAGAGGGGTATACATTAGGCTAGACAAGAATTTGGTGGTAAACTAGAACTATTTTGACACACAAAAAATTGTACTCCGATGTCTTACTGATGTCTTACTGATTGAGGAATGAGGAAATGTTTGTTTTAAAAGAAAATAAAACTTTTGAACCTGGAAAAAAAAAAAAAAAGATGAGCACGTCCCCTGAGGACTCGATCGTGTTTTCTGCTACACGTAGCTTTGACACCCGGATGTTTGGAAACCAGGTATCTTCACAGGTCTTACCTTTGATAGAAAACCAGCAGGAAGAACTTTCTAAAGATGTTGTAAATGGCACAAAAAAAGTTTTTTTTTTAAAAAAATCTAGCCAAGGTTACAAAAAGGCAGCATATTTAGTATGGCAGGTGTACTGTACAATTTCACACAGTTTTGGTATAAAGCCAAAAACAGCAAAGAGACCTATGTTCATCTGGACTTACTTACAGTATCCATTAGTATATAATCTTACTTCAGTTTATCCAGATTTTGACAATAATAATACATCACTAGCTAATAGCATTCTTCTTGTTGCAGTATCTACTTGTTGTAATTGCCAGGTGTTACAATGAACTTTGGTGTGTGTGTGTGTGAGAGAGAGAGAGAGAAAGGGAGAGAGAGAGAGGGAGGGAGAGAGAGAGAGAGAGGGAGAGAGAGATTTTTTCTTTGTAAAAAAGACAGCATTCCTGTCTAAAGTGGGAAGAGAAGCAACTTTAATGTCTTTCTATTTTGGTCCGCGTTCTGCATTGTTCCTATAGTCATAGAAAGACAGTATTATTTGATTAAAAAAAAACTTTAGCACAGGCAAAATCAAATATTAAAACTTCTGGTCTGCTTAAATGAATCCAGGAAGGAGAGCACAAACAATAAAACATGGTGTGGTTAGAACGCAGCTTCTCTAAAAAGCAGTGTGTTATCCATTTAATATGTATGTATTAGACAAGAAAGTTCTCTTCTGGGCTGCTATTAGATTCGGGTCTTTCCAGAATTAGCTTGAGGGCTATTTTACACTCTCTGATTAAGCTTGTAAAGTTAGTATGTGATGGAATAATTGATGATCTCAAATACTCAACCCTTTTTGATGATATTTCTGCCTGCTAAAAATTCAAGGAAGTGGAGATTTCTCTACAGAAGAGTCTTTAGTCCTCCTATCTGAATTCACTAGAGAGAAAGAAATATTTTTTATTCAGTGAAACTTTTGCTGATGCTTTTCCCTAGGCAGTTGCTTGCCTTCCACTAAAGCATTCTGTTTGTTTAGAGTTGTTGATTATTTCCTACTCCTTTCCCCCTCGTTCCTTTTGGCCCATAAGCAATGGGCTCCGTGATGGGTATGGAAAAAAAGGAATATCATTTTTTTTTCCCTGAGCAAAATCAGCCATGAATTCCCAAACATGTTTTAAAACCAAATACTTTCTTCTTCCTGCTAGTAAAGAGGGTAGCAATTGTTTTATAATATATAACTGATTGTATACATTTTTTTTAAAAAAAGTAACAATAATATTACAGCCGAGGTGGCGCAGTGGTTAGGGTGCAGTACTGCAGGCCACTTCAGCTGACCGCTATCTGCAGTTCAGCGGTTCAAATCTCACCGGCTCAAGGTTGACTCAGCCTTCCATCCTTCCGAGGTGGGTGAAATGAGGACCCAGACTGTGGGGGCGATATGCTGACTCTGTAAACCGCTTAGAGAGGGCTGAAAGCCCTATGAAGCGGTATATAAGTCTAACTGCTATTGCTATTGCTAAGGGGGGAAAAATGGGCTCTTTGGTATATGCACCTTTATTTCCTTCATGTCTTTCTTGACCAGTGGTGGGTTTCAAAAATTGTTCGAACCTACTCTGTGGGTGTGGCCTCCTTTGTGGGAGTGGCTTGCCACCCATGTGACCGGATATGAAGATGCCGACGACACTTGTCAGAACCACCTTAAATTACCTCACACACAGCACTGGCATGCATAAGAATAGGATGTCAACTTGTTTTTTAAAAGGCATCTTTGGTTTGCGTTAAAACAACTTCAACACACACAATGTTCTGATTGCACCACAAACGCAGTAGTCATCCTTACCTTTCACAGAGGCCTGAGTTTTATAAATAGGAGCATGATAGTGTAGAATAATCATATCCAAGGACCAGTGGTGGGTGTCAAAAAATGTTGGAACCTCTTCTGTAGGTGTGGCCTGCTTTCCGGGTCCACTGGTGGAACCTCTTCTAACCGGTTCGGTAGATTTGACGAACCGGTTCTACCGAATAGGTGCGAACTGGTAGGAACCACTTCTGTTCTTGACTACTGGCAATTGCCTAGACTAGACCCTGCAGTTTTCATGGCAAGAGTTCAATAAGTGGTTTGCCCTTGCTGTCTTCCTTGGCTTAGGAGAGAGTGACTGGCTCAAGGTGACCAGCTGGTTATGTTCCCAAAGCTCAAAGTCAGAATTAGAATTCATTATCTCCGAGTTTCTTGCATGGTGCCTTAGCTACTACACCGTACTGACTCTCAACACTGTTACCGATCTTTCCTTCCTTCAGTTTTCTTGATCCATTTAATCCTTCTTCAAACATTTGTCCTTTGAATTGATCACTACTTTTGCATTGCAACCACGTCCATTCAACACCTATTCATTGTCAACTGTATTACTTCTGTTTTACTGTATATAATTCATACATAGCAATAGCAGTTAGATTTATATACCACTTCATAGGGCTTTCAGCACCCTCTAAGCGGTTTACAGAGTCAGCATATCGCCCCCAACAACAATCCGGGTCCTCATTTCACCCACCTCGGAAGGATGGAAGGCTGAGTCAACCTTGAGCCGGTGAGATTAGAACCGCTGCACTGCAGATAACAGTCAGCTGAAGTGGCCTGCAGTACTGCACCCTAACCACTGCGCCACGTCGGCTCTACATGACCCATTCTTAGTACATTCTAACCACTGCACCGTGGTGGTGCAGTGGTTAGAATGCAGTACTGCAAGCTACTTCTGCTGACTGCCAATTGCCAGAAGTTGGGCAATTTGAATCACACCAGGCTCAAAGTTGACTTCCATCCTTCCGAGGTCAGTAAAATGAGGAGCCAGATTGTTGGGGGCAATATACTGACTCTGTAAACCACTTAGAGAGTGCTGTGAAAGCACTGTGAAGCGGTGTATAAGTCTAAGTGCTATTTCTGTTCAACTTTTATGTTGAGACGAGCAATAATTTATTTGTTTGTTTGTTTGTTTTAGAAAATTTATATTGCTGCCTATTTGCACATGGTGACTCAAGGCTGCTTACAGGAATATAAAAATCTTGTATACAAACAATAAAACTAAAATTAAAAGAGAATAATCACATGATAAAATAATATAATAACCCTCCACCCTGGCGACATCCACAGTGGGCTCCATCCCACCCTTCCATTCCCCAGGTCCACTGGCAGAACCAGGTCTTCAGCGCCTTCCAGAAGAGTGCTAGAGTGGGGGCCATTCTAATCTCTGGAGGAATGATGTTCCAGAGTCACGGGGACACGATGGAGAAGGCCCTTCTTCTGGGTCCCACCAGGTGTATCTCCCTAGGGGACAGGACCCACAACTTTCCTTGTCTTCCCACTCTGGTGGGTTGGGTAGATGTGACCAGCAAGAGATGGTCCCTCAGATAACCTGGCTCGAAGCTATGAAGGACTTTAAAAGTGACAACCAGCCCTTGAATTGCACCCGGAAGCAAATTGGCAACAAATGCAGCTCCCACAGGAGAGGTAATGCATGTGCACACTGAGGGCTACCCAAAACCATGTGGGCCACTGCATTTTGCACCAACTGGAACTTCTGGATGCTCTTTAAGGGCAGCCCCATGTAGAGCACATTGCAATAGTCAAGACGGGAAGTGACATGGGCATGAGTAGGGATTGCCAGTCCAGGAAAGGGATTAGTTCTTTCTAATATCAGAAAGAACTCTTTCTAATACTCGAAAGAACTCAGAAAGAGGAAATCTAGAAATAATGGTAGTAGTATTATCATAAATTGGTGCTTTGTCTGCTCCAATGACAATAAGGGATATCCATATCCACAACACCTGCTATTTTGCATCAACAACTAGCATGCACACTGAATCAAACAGATTGACCTCTGTCCATACCACTTCATATACACAAGAAATGTACATAACATATGTGCATAAACTTAACCTTATGCAAATGTTGAATTTACACAGAACAAGATTTTTTTTTTTAATTGGCAATTAATGTGTGGCGTCTTCAAGCAGTATTATGTGGTTTCCTTTTAGAGAAAGGAAAGCTTTGTACTGTACTATGCTGGAGATTCATTATTTGAATTCAGTAGTATTGTGAGCTATATAATAGTGAAATGAAAGTCAGGAATTCAATCTCGCTCATTGAAAAAATGCCAACTTTTTGGGAAAACATAATTCATCCAACATGCCACAGGAGATATGCTTAATGAATAAAACAGTATTTTGTAGGGACTCACAAAATAACTGAAGAATGTCCTGCACCTTTTATTTTTATAGAGATATACGCATACATACATACATTCACACCAATGGTGGGTTCCGGATCTCATTGCAACCGATACGGTTGCAACGGGGCCCGGCATCCTCCACATGAATGTGCACAGCGTGTGCACACACACATGTGGCACGCACATGCGTCGTATCTGCCAGAGACACCTCCGCAAGCCTCCACAACGCTCCAGATGCTCGGCGGAGTGTCGCGCAGGCGTTGTTTGCGCTGTGCGCGGAAGCGCCGAAGGCTTTAAAGGACAGGTAAGGAGCTCCGGAGGGCCCTCCAGAGCACTGTACCAGAACGGTACTCGGTGCTCCTGGCAGGCTCCGTTATGCCCGTACCGGGGCGTACCACCTGCAACCCAGTGGTTAAATGCAGCACTGCAGGCTACTTCAGCTGACTGCAGTTCGGCTGTTCAAATCTCACCGGCTCAAGATTGACTCAGCCTTCCATCCTTCCGAGGTGGCTAAAATGAGGACCTGGATTGTTGTTGGGGGCAATATGCTGACTCTGTAAACCGCTTAGAGAGGGCTGAAAGCCCTATGAAGCGGTATATAAGTCTAACTGCTATTGCTATTGCTAACCCATCACTGATTCACACATAGATGTATATATTCAAGATAGTCATAAATATAATTCATACACACACATTCATACCACTGTGTAGGCACATGTATGAAACATACCTATTGAATGCCTTTTACAAAGGCCTGTTAACTCCAGAAAAGAGATAATGGTTAGCATTTTTTATTTTTTTTTACAAATGCTAATTTTACAAAAACTGGAAAGAATAATCTAACATTGGAAATAAATGGTGAATCAATTAAGAAAATAGTATACATGCATCCAAGTTACATAGATAATAATTAGTAAAAATTTGGATTTAAAATGTCAGGGTAGCCACATTCTCCTGAAGATTCTATGCAGCGAATTTAAACTCCTTCCAGATTACCTAAGGAGGAATCTTCTCGGTCTTGACAAGATCTTCTCAGTCCTTACAGAAGCATCTCAGTCTTTTGATTGTCAAAACAATCACATCAAACTGTTGGGGAGGCAGAACTGGCTTGGCCTTTCAAGGCTCCCCTCCACATAATTTAATAAAAGAAATTAAGAAAATCTCCCTATTAAATGGTTGTCATTTTCTTTGAAGCTGAGTTTACCATATGTTTTTGTCACCTTGCTTAATGCTTGGAAATAACTGACTTTGGGCTAAATTATTTGGTGTTTTCACTCTCTTTGCTCATATTTTTAAAGTAACTTTGGTACTAGGTTGGCCAGGATTTTTCATCTTTTGTGACTGACAGAAACCAAGTTTCCCATATTTTTTACCACATAATTGCTCCCCCATAGATTTTCGTACATGCCATGTTTGCTTGTTCGTTTGTTTATTACATTTATTTGCCACACATCTCCTTTTGAAGTTACTCTGGGTGTCTTACAACATTGAAAGCATTAAAGGTTATTACCTTTAAAGCCCTACATGGCTTAGGACCAGCCTATCTGCGAGACCGCCTACTGCCATACACCTCCCAATGGCCGATAAGATAGGGTGGGCCTCCTTCGGATACCGTCAGCCGGTCAGTGTCAGCTAGCGGGTCCCCGGAGGAGAGCCTTCTCTGTGGCTGCTCCGACCCTTTGGAACGAACTACCCCCAGAGATCCGGACCTTACCCACTCTCATAGCCTTCAGGAAAGCCGTTAAAACCTGGCTGTTCTGGCAGGCCTGGGGCTGTTGACCTTAGTGTTAAGGTCCAGCCCCGATTAGAACGTATGTGTGTTGTGTATTTTAAACTTTTTTTTAACTTATTTTGCTTTTCTCTTTTTTCTTCTTTCATTGTAAGCCATCCGGAGTCCTCCGGGATTGGGCGGCCTATAAATTTAATAAATGAAATTTAATAAATGAAAATCATAAAAGAGAAATATTTCCAAAACAATAAAAATGGAAATTATAATGAAAAAATATATGGAAAAGTTTGTGGAAAGTAAGTTAATTTATACTAAAAAAAAAAAAAATTGAGTCCCTTGAGTCAGCTTTATTGAAGCTGAAGAAAAACCATAATATACTTTGCTGGTTTAAATTGGTCCGTTTAAATCAGCTCAGTATTATTTTTTGGCTTATTTTAATATGAAATCTCATTTTTTTTAAATCAGATTTGGCAAGAAAAAAGAGGATAAAGGTGTAAAAAGTGATCAGAAGGGAAACTCCAAGCAAGGAACACTGAAAGAAGTTGACCTAGAAAAGATGAAGGAAGAACGGGAAAGGTAAGCGTGTGTGTGTGTGTGTGTGTGTGTGTGTGTGTGTGTGTTGTTGTTGTTGTTATTGTTGTTGTTGTTGTTATTTGCTGTTCTTCAGTGGAAAGGAAAGCTGGCCAGCAAAGTTTAGGGAAGATACTCAAGAATGTCTATCATTCTTAATGGGAAGATTATTACAAAACAGTATCTATATGTAAAAGCTGTCAGTGTGTATTGGGTAAATTGAGTTTTAAAAGGTACATGAGGATTACTTTCACTTTTAAAAACTGAATATAGAAGAAATTGTTTATTTAAGACGAATGAAGGACATGGAGTTCCACAGTAGGGACAGAATTAAACAGGGTGTGTGGGAATCGGCAAGACATCTAAATGACCTGATCTCCCCAAAACAAAGAATAGCTTTCTTCTGAGCCAGATTTAACATTCTTCCTTCAGCACTCCTCCAGGGCAGGTATAAGATATATATATATATATATATATATATATATATAGATAGATAGATAGATAGATAGATAGATAGATAGATAGATAGATAGATAGATAGATAGATACTTAAAGTCACAACCCCTGGTATGCCCAAGTATGGGAGGAAGGTCACACTTCCACTCTCTGTCATTAGGCTCGTCACAAGAGTCCATCCAGACAGAAACCCAATATTTTTTACTGTTGCCTTTTTTGTTACATTTGTTATATTTATGCTGATAAATAAATAAAGGGAGACTAGTATAGATCTATTTCAAGCTATTTAGCTCTCATCAGCTAGCCATACCCAAGTTTTGTTTTTTGGGGGGGAATCGAACCTGTGCTCTATTGCCTCCCAGGCAGGGAGTTAACCATTTGAGCTACAGAGAACGACTCCTTTATCAGCCAGCCAGGGTGGGAGGTATATACTTAAAGTCACAACCCCTGGTATGCCCAAGTATGGGAGGAAGGTCACACTTCCACTCTCTGTCATTAGGCTCGTCACAAGAGTCCATCCAGACAGAAACCCAATATTTTTTACTGTTGCCTTTTTTGTTACATTTGTTATATTTATGCTGATAAATAAATAAAGGGAGACTAGTATAGATCTATTTCAAGCTATTTAGCTCTCATCAGCTAGCCATACCCAAGTTTGTTTTTTTTTTTTTGGGGAATCGAACCTGTGCTCTATTGCCTCCCAGGCAGGGAGTTAACCATTTGAGCTACAGAGAACGACTCCTTTATCAGCCAGCCAGGGTGGGAGGTATATACTTAAAGTCACAACCCCTGGTATGCCCAAGTATGGGAGGAAGGTCACACTTCCACTCTCTGTCATTAGGCTCGTCACAAGAGTCCATCCAGACAGAAACCCAATATTTTTTACTGTTGCCTTTTTTGTTACATTTGTTATATTTATGCTGATAAATAAATAAAGGGAGACTAGTATAGATCTATTTCAAGCTATTTAGCTCTCATCAGCTAGCCATACCCTTGCTGGGAATCAATATATATATATTGAGTGGCAAATACCACTCACTCATCACGAAATCTCCAGAACCATAAAGCCTACAAACTTGAAATTTGGCACCAATGTTCCTCTTGGCTTCTAGGTACTCTCTAAGAAAGGATTTTTCAAAATGACCATCAGATCATTAGTATTTCTTATATACAGTATTATTATTATTATACAGTAATTACCATATTTTTCGGAGTATAAGACTCACTGGAGTATAAAACGCACCAAGATTTTGAAGAGGCAAATTTAAAAAAACAAGTTTTTGCACCCTGCAGACCTCCCAAAAACAGGTCCATTTTTGGGGGGGGCATGAATAGCCTTTAGGAGGCTTGTAGAGTGCCCCTGGGGGTGGTGCCCCAAACATGAGCAAAAATGGGCTTGCTTTTTGTCAAAAAAAGGGGCATGCATAGCCTTTAGGAGGCTTATAGAGTGCTCCTAGGGCTTGGGGGGGGGGCAAAATTGAGCACAAAGTGGCCCATTTTGCCCTCCCCAGCCCCCAGGAGCACTTTGCAAGGCTCCTAAAGGCTATGCAGGGCCATTTTGGTGAAGGGGTCAGGGTTTCGAGAGGCAAAAAATGCTGTATTCAGTGTATAAGACACACCCAGATTTTCAGCCTCTTTTTTGAGGGAAAAAGGTGCATCTTATACTCCAAAAAATACGGTAGCACACTCTGATGCTAAGGAATTCTACTCCCCCTCCCTACCTAAAAAGAACTCTGTTCCAACTGCCAGTTGCCTCACATTCTGTTATCTCAGTCCAAATTGGCAGACGTTCCACGCCTTCACTCAGGAGCGGTCTGGGACTCCTTACAGTACTAAACGTCGGTACCTCACCAAAATGTCTACGTCTTCTACCTATGGAACTCCTTCCAGACTCAACGTGATGGGAGTGATATTCCCTTATGTGTTTCAATCACTGACCACCTCTGAGCCAATGGATTGTGAACTAAATTTCTCCTGCATAGCCCAATCACATAGTTTGGTTGAGAAGCACAGGTATCCAGCTAGTAATATAGAAGTCCCTCTAGATGTGATACGGGCCACATTTCCAGTTATCTCTTGTCTGTCATGCCTAGTTTATGCCTTGGACTTGGTTTAGTTGGAAACGCCAAAAAAACCTGACATCACTTGCTAAATTCAGCGCTTTGTTTCTATTATTATTTATAAAATGTTTACAAAAATATACATAATATTACACAAATGGTAAAAATTAGTTGTAAAGTTTATCCAACCATACCAGTAATTGTTCTCATATGAATCTCCATCACCTTATAGCCAAAATGGTGGTCGGTCGATATCCTTAGCCAGCGCTTGCATTGATGACACGGAAATCTCTATTGCTGGCAATTGTAAGGTTACATGTCTTTCATTTTTATGGAAGCTCATGTTCATTGTTGCGATCCTGGCAAACTACAGAACATGCATCCCATCTGTTAAAGGGCCACTGCCATTTGTTAAAATGTTGGGAGACTTCTGGGAATGATCCCGTCTGTTTCTAGATTAATCTTCCAATTGGACAGACGCGGAGTAATTGTTGTTAATATTTCTCGTAGTGGTAAAATCTCTTTCAAAATGGAATATATTCCCTGGAGTGACAGTTAATTGGTAAGAACCTATTAAAAACACTCGGTTCCATGCCTTTATAATTCTGGTTTATCTTGTCTCATAATTATTCACCTTTTGACCTGGAATTATTTGAGACAGAAATGGGGGAACAGCAGGTGTGCTTAGAAGCTGATGAACCTATATGATATTTTTAACTCACATATTTGATTTTTTTTTATCCTACAATTAAACAAGAAAAGAAATACCATTTTTCCCTAGATAGTTTTTGTATCATTTATTTCTCCTTTGGAGAAAAAATGTACAACATGAATTCCCAAAGGAGGGCTTAATTTATACCATATATAAACAAGGAGATTATTCCTATTTTCTCTGTCATTTTTATATAGCATATTAATGTGTTATCTTTCTGAAGACAGTGCTGGTCAATATTGCCTAGAAGAAGGCTTTTGATTCAACAAGCATGTCACACAAATAAGTTCTAATTGCATAACAACCTGTTCTGCAGCTGATAATATAAATATAGCTCTAGTCTTTTACTAATATTTTATTGAGTGATACGACTCCTCAGGAAAGGCAGCAAAAATGCAGATGTTATCAGTCAAGGTCACACTAGTAGACTCTCAGATGACTTTTAAAGCCCTCCTACTTCAGCCATGTACACCATAAATTAATTCTGGTTTACCAGAGGGATAGGATGATTGCTACCTCCAGATGTTTTGACTATTACTCAGGGGTGGGTTTCTCGCCCCGTTCCAACCGGTTCGGTTGAAATGGGGCCGGCGGCATCCTCGTGCACGCGCGCGGTGCACGCATGCGTACTAGCATCTGCATGACGCTCCAGCTGCTCCTGGACGATCGCGCAGACACTGTATGCGTCCTGTGCATGCATGGAAGCGCAGAACTTGTCAAAACCGGGTAAGGATTGCGGGCGCGCGCCCTTCGCCGTTCCCGGAAGTTACTTACTTCCGGGTTCGGCAACCAACCGGTTTGCAGGGACCGCCGCGAACCGGTTGAAACCCACCCCTGCTATTACTTTCACAACACCTTGGGGTTTTTTCCCTTTCTGACTAAAAGTAGAAATATCTGAAGAATACAAGGATGTCTTTTCCTTGTTTACAATAGATATATTAGAGCAGTGGTCTCCAACCTTGGCAACTTTAAGACCTGTGGACTTCAACTCCCAGAGTTCCTCAGCCAGCTTTGCTCTGGGAATTGAAGTCCACAAGTCTTAAAGTTGCCAAGATTGGAGACCACTGTATTAGAGTACCTGATCATATGGTACTTATGCATTTAAAATGCATCCTCAGTCTGTATGGGGGAGGAATGAGTTGATCACTTCAAAATGTCATCCACATTGATTCTTCTTATTCTTAAAGTACTATAGATATCTGTGTATATGTTTTCATGTTCCTGTATGTGCTTGCATTTTTTTACTGCTTTTTAAATAACCTCCTGGGATTTTTTTTTAAATTGTCCAGTGTAAACATTCAGGTAACATTTTCCAACTTTAGATCATGTCTCCATTGTCATGTGATTAAAAACTATTATCTAATGCGTGGCCTCCCTTGTGAATCACATCAGAGATGGCATGGGTTAACTCATTGGTGGCCATGAATGGTAGATTGAAGTCCCCCAGAACCATAAATGTGGGGTACACCAAACACCATAAGCCTGGAGAACATCACTACCAACCTAGCAGGGGTGGGTTCCTACCAGTTCGCACCTATTCGGTAGAACCGGTTCGTCAAATCTACTGAACCGGTTAGAAGAGGTTCCACCAGTGGACCCGGAAAGCAGGCCACACCTACAGAAGAGGTTCCCAAAAATTTTGAAACCTACCACTGGTGGGTGTGTAATGTCCCGCAGTTATCTACACATTAATAATGATCTAGTAATATTTCCTTATACATTTTAGGGACCTTTCCTTACATAATTGGTGTTTTCTTTCATACTTTTGGATTTCTAATTTCTGTTTCCGTTACTTGGCAATTGCTAAAACCAATCCCACGTGCAAAAGTATTCAAAGCCTTCTTGATTTTAATTGTCAATTTATTTATTCCTGCACATTGTAATATTTATTCACTTACATATCTCTGGTTTTCCACTGTTGTGCAAACACAATTCCAGCAGCTGCTAACATGTGTAAAATTAAATATATATTATACTCCCTTTCAAATAGCCAACAAAATATTTCTGGTTTTAATTCCATATCTTGCTTTATGATTGCTTCTAACCACTAACTTCTGAATAGCTACTTGGACCGACCTAAGTACTAATTCATAATTTCATATCTGGTCACATGGGCGGCAAGCCACTCCCATCCAGTCACATGGGCAGCAAGCCACTCCCATCCGGTCACATGGGTGGCAAGCCACTCCCACAAAGGAGGCCACACCCACAGAGTAGGTTCCAACAATTTTTGAAACCCACCACTGCAACCTGACAATATTTAGCAGCTCTAGCAGTTGGTTGGTGTGCAACAGTAAAGCTAGTAGACCAGCAACAGTCCATTCTGATTCCTACAGCCCTGCTTCACATATAAAGCCTCACACCATCAATCTGTGGAGCAATTCTCCTGAAAACCAGTAGATTTATCATGCTTTGTGTCTACTCCACCTAGTTTCCCATGACTTGGTGGCTTGCTCCATAATGGCTACAAGACTCTAAAGACATTCATGCTGTGGAACATGTGTCTTTAGCATGCTTGAGGTAATTCAATTGCACTAACATGATGCTTTAGTTACCAAACAATGAATATCCACGTGGGAGGTAGCTCAAGAGCTTCGTGTAATGAGTGATACTGGCAAAAATAATAATAATAATGTATTGCCAAGGTCTTGAAAACATTGCAGCTGATTTTATAAACAATAAAAAGCTATGACATACTAGTATAAAAAATGCACACCTAAGATATCATCTAAGTTATGAAGCTGAGTGAAACTTTAATGCTTTCTGTTGCTATTCTGTTAACATAATGAGGGTTTATCCAGATAGTAAGCCTGAATTTTATAACTCTGGCCCAAGATTCACTAATCCTATAATGCATAAAGTAGTTCAGGCCTGAGATTTTTAATGGATATATTGGCAACCACCATCATGCAGTGATCTTGTGCTGTAGATCTTGCTGTCACTACGACTTCACAAGCTGCATACTTACCTTCTGAACAGACCAAGCCTCAGAAATAATTTACAAGAATGAAGGCTCTGCACACTTAGTTGTACATTCCTCATTAGTGGAGGGATTCAAATAATTTAACAACCGGTTCTCTGCCCTAATGACCATCTGGGTAGGTGGGGCTCGGTGGTCATGTGACTGGGTGGGCGTGGCCAACTCAAGGTCACTCGGGTCGATGGGCACTTCACCTTAGCTATTACAATGGTAATAAGGGTTAACTGGAGAGGCAGTTTCTGCAAGCAGGTCAATAAAGATTAGGCTAGAAACAACACCAGAATGTTTCCTTCCCGCCTTCCTTACAGGATTAGCCCTGCAAAGTGGAGAAAAACAAAAGGAGATTTCTTCCAACAACCGGTTCTCCGGACTACTTAGAAAGTTAACAACCGGTTCTCCCGAATAGCTGCGAACTGGCTGAATCCCACCACTGATTCCTCATCAGTGGAGAGATTAATTTATTAGAAATCTTAACAATTGCAGTGTCTAGAGATAGCAGAAAAATGATATTGTGAGCCTGAGCCATTCATCTGGGTTTTATAGATTTTAACTGCTTTCCTAATTACTGATGTTGATAAAAGTTTGTCAGCAATCTACTACGAATGTTCCATGTCTACTAGCATGATAATTTGGTCCTCTTTATATGTTTATATGGTGAAGAGGTAGAAAAAGATTTTTCCTTATCTTGGCACTTTGATCTCCGTTCCAATCTTTTGGGAAGTTACGGGGGGGGGGGGAATCCTTACCCAAAGAGCAGTGAGTTTCCTAATTTCAAGAAAAGTGCCTCTTGAGAGGAACTGCTCTTTCATTCTAGCCATAGAAGTTCTTTCCTGAAGCCCAGATGTTTTGGGACTCAAGTTGGATTCAAGTTCAGAAAGAATTGCATGATAAATCGCTCTAGAAGATTGTTACTCACAAAGTTTTGAATTCCTTAAGTTCAAGGGGTTATTATAATGAAGGAGACATCTTTTCACGGAATGGCTAAGCGATGTCTTCACACCATTCAGTGGGATGCTATTAATATTTAGTAGCCACTTTTTAATTCAATTAAATATCAGCAGCTGCAGATCTTACTGTGGAATAAATGTGTCAGAATAAGCTAGCCATGCTAAATTTGTTGTCCCTTTGTTCATCATTGTGTGTGTGGTGGTGGTGGTGGTGGTTTTTCTTTTCATCATGTGCATGCAAATTCTTACACGTTATTTATATATACACATTTCCATTGGTACAGTATTGTACCCAAGAAGCATATTGTTCTGACCACCCTCGTCCCACACCAACACACTCCGAGCAAAGATAAGTTACGGCATTTAATTAACAGACAGACAGGTCCTTGGCAGCAAACCGGCAACAGACAAGCTTGGGTAGCAATCCAGCCTGCCAAGCTCACAATAACGTTCTCCAACATTAGTTCCTGCGTTGACTTCTGCAAGAGGGGCGTGTGCACAAGCAGTCTTTTTATAGTCTGGAGAGAAGCCTAATGACCACCATCTGAGTGCAATTACCTCCTGTACTTGCACAACTGTTCCAGCGAGAGTCTTTGTGAGGAGCCTGTCCAGGCTCGAGAGATTGTGCCTGTCCCAAAGTTATTTCTTGACGTGGTACAAAGGCAATGGGCACTGCCAAGCATTCTAGCCACACCTAGTGGCAGTGACAAGAGATTGTACATCATAGATTTGAGCTTGGAGGATCTCTTGAAATTGCCACTTGTAGATGCCCCGGTTGCAGCCCTCACCTCGTCCTCAGTCCTGCCCCCTGAATTTCTAGACAGGTTGAAGGTGGAGGACAAGAAGGCAGAAAAAGCCTGCCATAAAACTCATAAGGTGGCAGCTTGGGTGATAAAAGCATCCAGCTCTGCATCCTTCCTCTCTAGGGCTTCTCTCGTTTGGCTTAGACAACTTCTCCGGGAAGGTGGGCGGAAAAGCATCTATGTTCTCTTCGTGTAGAACACGTCTCCAGGGTCCACAACATTCAGGCGGGACTGGCTGAGCAGGGCCACCATCGATCAGTTGGAGTGGCTCCTGCACCGAGATCTCTTCTACCAGCTGTCGCAGAGATTCGGATATCCGCTAGTCAACCTCTTTGCCACCCTGGAGAACATACACCTTCCCAGGTTCTTCTCCAGGTTCCGCTGACACCCAGGCAGAGGGGGTCAATGCCCTCCATTGTCGCTGGCCATCCAGTCTCCTGTATGCATTCCCGCCATTGTCTCTCATCCCCAGGGTAATTGAGAAGATCCTGACAGAGAATGCAGAAGTCCTCCTGGTGGCTCTCTTCTGGCCCAGATGAGCCTGGTTCACTGATCTTGTCAGTCTATCCGTCGTCCAGCCCTGGCGAATTCCCCAGAATGAGGTCTCTCTCAGCCAGGGGGCCCTTCTCCATCTGGAGCCACAGTGGCTCCAATTGGCTGTCTGGCACTTGAGAGGGACCTCCTAAAGAGGGACAGGCTCTCCAACACAGTAATCCAATCCTACAGGCATCCAGGCGGACCTCCATGGCCAGAACTAAAAGGTTTTTAGAAAGGAACCCCCCTTGTAGATGTCTCATGCTATAATTCAAAGGGTGATTTGCCCTAATATTAATTTCCATATCACATTTTTGGGTGGAGGGGAGGAATACAATTAAGCATTGTAAACATTAGCGGATTAAAATTAGATTTTTGAGTTCCTCCATGTTGTTGTTTTTCAAAATGGAACTGAATTTAGCTTATGCCAAGCATCCACAGCTGCAATATTAAAGTTCATTTTCTCAAATATGAAACAGATACATATTGATTTAAAGCGTATTAGCATCCAGCAATGCTCAGGGCTGAAAAGACAATGCAAGGTCTCTCTTGAGCTTTGCAAGGCTTTGTGGAATTCAAGGAAACCATAAACCTGAAATAATTTATTTGACCCCCAAGACTAACATTCATTTCTTGAGATATATAGCTACTCAAACAAGGACTAGCTTTATATTTTGCTTATTTTCTGTACCTAAGTCTACTTTCTGTAAGACAATAGCATGAGCTATTAATACGGTGAGTTCTTTCCACTTCATAAAAGAGCCAGTTTTGTCTAATGGTTAAGGCACCAGGCCAGGAGACTGAGTTCCTATCCCACCTTAGGCAGGACAGCCATCTGAGTGACTGTAGGCCAGTCACTCCCTCTCAGCTGCAATCCATCTCACAGGATTGTTGTTATGGGAGAAATAGAAGGAAGGAGTATTTTGTGTGTTCACCACCTTATGTCAGCGTTCCAAGTATCATGTAGAATTAAATCAGAATCAAAGGCAAAACAATCCTTAAAGTTCCAATTTAATAAAGCAGACATCTTAGCACATCTGTGTTAATCCCAATACTGGAAATGACAGAACAATTCCACTAGAAGTTTTCATTGCTCTTATTGTATTTTGCGTTGCTGTTGTGCGCTATTGTTTTTATTGTCGCTTGTACTTCCCTGGACTTTGACAGTTAACAAAACCACATGAGAGATACAGCAAAAAAACAAATTCTTGTTTGTTTAATTTTCAAAGAATGTTACATTTAAAAATAGAAGCAACATACCTCATGGAGACCCGTGCCTTTATTATCTGGATTGAGACAATCAAGACCATAATCCATAGGAGAGAAAGTTTGGTTTAGTAGTTAAAGTAGGTTAGAAACCAGGAGATTGTGAGTTCTAGTCCTCTCTTAGGCATGAAAAGCCACTGGGTGACTTTGGGCCAGTCACACTGTCTCAGCCCAACCCAACTCACACAGGGTTGTAGTTATGCGGAAAATAGATGAAGGAAGGAGCATTAGGTATTAGGTATGTTCACTGCCTTGAATTAATTATATTGTAATAAAGTCAAGATTAAAAAACAATCTAAAAAAAGAAAGTTGCAAACTGTTTAACTGTTTATTAAATTTATAGGCCGCCCAATCCCGGAGGACTCCGGGCGGCGTACAGAAAAAGAAATTAAGAGAAATTAAAAACAGATAAAATACGACAAATTTAAAAAGACACAATCTAAGCGGGGCTGGACCTTAATCCAGAGGTCAACAGCCCCAGGCCTGCCGGAATAGCCAGGTCTTAATAGCTTTTCGGAAGGCCATGAGAGTGGGTAGGATCCGGATCTCTGGGGGTAGCTCATTCCATAGGGCCGGAGCGGCAACAGAGAAGGCCCTACTCTGAGGCGTCGCCAGGCGGCATTGTCCAGCTGATGGCACCTGGAGAAGGCCCATCCTGTGCGATCTTATCGGTCTTAGGGAGGTGTGTGGCAGAAGACGGTCTTGAAGATATCCGGGTCCTAAGCCATGTAGGGCTTTAAAGGTGATAACCAGCACCTTGAATCGTGCTCGGAGACCAATAGGAAGCCAGTGCAGCTCACGGATAGGTGTAATGTGGGTGTACCTAGGTACACCCAGTATCGCTCGTGCGGCTGCATTCTGGACTAATTGTAGTCTTCGAACACTTTTCAGGGGCAGCCCCATGTAGAGCGCATTACAGTAGTCCAGTCTTGAGGTGACGAGAGCATGAGTGACCGCAGTGCCTCCCAGTCCAAATAGGGCCGCAACTGGTGCACCAGGCGAACCTGGGCAAAGCCCCCCCCCTGGTCACAGCTGACAGATGATGTTCCAATGTCAGCTGCGGATCCAGGAGGACCCCCAAGTTGCGGACCCTCTCTGAGGGGAGCAAATTTTCTCCTCCCAGGTTTAGGGACGGACTAGCTGGGACCGTTCTTTGGAGGCAACATCCACAGCCACTCAGTCTTGTCAGGATTGAGTGCAAGCTTGTTCACTCCCATCCAGACCCTAGCAAAGTATTTATGGTTGGAGTAAGTCAGAACCACCGCATTGCTGAATCACTATAAATAATCCTACATTATTACGAGAGTGAAATGTTTTCATTATTTAATGCATAGTCTTACTTTCAGAATAATGTTCTCTTATCTTGCACCCCTGCATAATTTGCTCCATATCTGGTAAGAGTTAATTCCTTTCCTGAAGGAATTCCATTCCCTGAATATTCCTGATTTAGCAGCCCCTCAGTACTGTGGTTTAGACAAAATAAAACGTTGGATCAGATCCCAGTTTTAATAGTTCCAATTTATTATAACCATTGAACCCTGATCAGATCACAGCTTGGATGAGGTCCCAGGTTTTTAAACGTCCCAATTTACTCCTGTCTCAGAACTCTGATAAGAATACATATTTGATTGAGGCACTGGCATTTTTTAATCCAGTTAATTACTTTTAGATACTTATTAGATCATAGGATAGTTATGATATGTGCAATTTGAGAATGGGATGCTAGATGGGGCTGTCAAGTCAAGGTCATCGTTTTATTTCATGCTGACTACATAACATGTCAGGTGTCCAGTTTCCCAACTGAGAGCAGTAACAGTTACCAAAAGGATAGATTATACACATAGAATTGATTTGCAATAATTCTCATTCACTCTCTTATAATGCCGCTGTCATACACGCCAAAATACCTCCACTTATCCATATTCCTAATTCCAGCTAAATATATACTTTCCATCATTTACAAAGCTACTGATGCAGGAGGGGGTGCACAGGTAAACCCACCAGTGGCTGGCCAGGTTAGGTGGTCTTAATAGAATGGACCTTATAAATTCATATTAGCTTGGCTTTTCATTCTAGTGCCCTGGAGTTCCAAAGTTGACTTTTAGCTGGAGTGAACTTTCTCTCCAACTTCCTCATAAGTATTAAAAATAGGGCTGAACAGTGTGGCAAGACCCTGTAAAGGAGGGGCACAGGAAGCCAGGCGTGGGTGAGAGATAGAACAGAGGTAAAAACTGCTGACAGCTTAAGACATTATAGGAACTTCTCTTTTTTGTATTTCTCCTATGTACTTCGCTGTAACATTCCAAATGAACTTCTGCTTTTCGAAATGTCATGCTTGTCTCGTGTATGGAAACGCCTTGAGAATGCACAGTGTGGAACACGGCATAAAAGTAGGATCCTGGGCAGAGCCCAGGCAGTTCAGGTTTTGGTGTGTGAACACGCTGAACTCACATCAAATAAATCTGTTTCTCTCACCTTCGTGGTCTCAAGTCCTGGTCTTTCGTAAGAAGAGTACAAACCTCAATCTGCTGCAACACTACCACAGCTTCAAATACTGCTTAGTCAAATATTCAAATCTAAGACGTTTTTTTCTTGTACTTAAAACCACTTTTGAGCTGATGCATCTCATTGCAAACGTTTGACTTTTCATCCCTTACTTGTCACGCTGGACATCTTTTCAAAGTAAATGAGGATTTATCATAATTAAAGACTGGAAAACAATAGGGCATCCGATAAGATTCAAGAGCTTTTAAATCACTCAATTTGCTGGCATCCTTTTCCAAGCCAAAAAAAAAAAGGCTTTGGAAAAAAGAGAAGACAGCTATGCCGTGGAATTAATTGATAATAAACCTTTTGTACTACAATATATAGACAATTGTATTTTAAACTTCAGGGAGGGGATTGTCTCTTTTTTTCCCCAAAAATTCTCCAGCCACATAAGAGTTAATTCACTACAAACCATCTTCACTATGCACTTTAGGTAGGGTCAGGTAGAAGGGTGTGACCCGTTTGACCCAGAGTAGATGCAGTGGTCATTAGGGCAGAGAACCGGTGGGTAAATTATTTGAATCCCACTACTGGTC
Organism: Thamnophis elegans; assembly: GCF_009769535.1. Taxonomy (NCBI): domain Eukaryota; kingdom Metazoa; phylum Chordata; class Lepidosauria; order Squamata; family Natricidae; genus Thamnophis; species Thamnophis elegans. The sequence continues at coordinate 5,487,603 of NC_045541.1, read as the reverse complement.
CAAACTCTTTAATAGATACAAATAGTAGTACCCTCACGCCAGCTTTGCTGTTTGTATTAAGACAATCGTAATATATTACACATACTAGACAACTTCCTCAAAGGTCAACTATTTTTCCTTCTCCTTTCTTCATGTATGGAACTCTTTAGTTGCATGCTGATGTAACTTTGGGTTGCCACATAACCTTCTCAAGATGCAGAATTCTTAAACTGGAAGGAGCTGCATTCCCCTCGGTAACAGACACCAGAAAAATCGAAAGCTGTTGTGTGACATCCCAGAGTTTTTTTCCACTGTAGAGAAGATTTGCAATCAGGCACTTGCATATAGTTACACTGAATGATGACTGCTGGTCCATATCCTCTACATTTTCTCTATTTTTCCCCCTTTAATGATGGTGAATGATATATTATATATTAATAGAGCTCTGTGCTTTTCATTTAGCAAATCTTGCCAAATCTAATCGCTACTTTTTGCTGTTCAAAACCTTACTAGTTATACATGAAATAGTAGGCTTTTGTAATTAGAGTAGCATGTCCCAATTCTGTATGCAGCAGCCAGATTCAAATATTTCACCTCTTATTCTAAGCTTTTGTGCTCATTGTGCTCTAAGGGGATCAAAAGAGGTAAAAAGCTGGGAAATACATTGAACGGGGAAACAATGCATGAACGATTCATTACTTCCCATCCAGTTGCTGTGATCCGAGCGTAGAAAGCAGCTTCTTTCAAATTATTAAAGCAGCTGTATCTTTTTCTGCACTCACCCAGATACTTCATAAGTTGCTTTCAGCTGTTTCCACATGCATATACATGAACCGACACTTTTAATTCCCATGCAGTTCCTTCATCAAGGAGCAGTTTTATGAAGCAGTTTGCTTTCTTTTAGTAAATAAATAAATAAATAAATGCAGGCATGCCAGCCTGGAAAAATCTGCCAGAGTTTTAATAATTTGCAGAGCAAGAGGATGCAACAATTTCAAAAGAATTTCACAACTCTAACATGCTTCTTAGAAAGAAGCAACATTTTCCTTCTCTTATGATGCATTTACTTCCTGCTTTTGACTTCCAGTTCAAATGGAGGAAGTCCTCAGATTACAACTGGTCCTCACACTTACAACTGTCACAGCATCCCATTTTTTTTCAATTGAGCAAAATTTATTGACATGTCTCACTTAATGACCTGTTATGACCCCCCCCTCCATATGGTGAGTCACGCTGACACAAGGTTACTGTTAGCCACGCTTTATTCACAGTCATTACTCACAGACAAGGCAGCAACCCAGACTCCCACAGATAAGAGATACACACAAGAGCTTCTCCAGCTTTAGAATAACGGCTGTGTCCTGCAAAAGGTCTCCTCCCAAAGTCTCTTCTTATATACTCTCTTGGGAGGAGCCCAAATCACAACCACCTGGGCCCGATTATCTTCTATGTCTCCGTAATTGCTGCCGGCGCTTATCCGCCTGTCTCTGCCTGGCATCCAGGACCAACTCTCTTTGCTCCTCCCCACTGCTCCAGGGCCTGACATCAGGGACAAACTCCCTTTGGCTTTCACCACTGCTCCATGCCTCAGGCGCCTCCTGGTGGCCAACCAGTCTCTCTGGTCCCTGCTCGGAGTCTGAACCCTGCCCAGGGTCCTCCACATCATCCAGAGCCGACTCATAGGGTCCCTCGCTATCGGAGTCTGTCGGCAGCTCCAACGGCTCCTGCTGGGCCACAACAATGACCATGGGTGATTTATTAAATTAATATTCGTTTAATATAGAAAAAGTGTCATCATAAACCTGGCATGGTTAACAATAGAGTTGCCCGTCCCAGTTGTGGTTGTTAAATGACGATTACCTGTAACAACTTCTTCGTATATTAGCCACGAGAGTTGCAAATATATAAATAAATAAGTGCCCATATTACCCCACGGTGCCACGGTGGGTACCTGAGAGACCGCCTCCTGCCGATTACCTCTCTCAGACCAATTAGATCGCACAGGTTGGGTCTCCTCCGGATTCCATCTGCCAGCCAATGTCGGCTGGCGACTCCCCGGGGGAGAGCCTTCTCTGTTGCAGCTCCGGCCCTCTGGAACGAGCTCCCTGTTGAGATCCGGACCCTTACTACCCTCCCGGCCTTCCGCAAAGCCACCAAGTCCTGGCTGCTCCAGCAGGCTGGGGGGAGCTGAGAAGCATCTACCTCCATGGAAATTGTGAATGTTGGTTTTGTTTTTAATATGTTGTCTTTGTCTCGTTCCCCCCTTTCCCTTGTCTTTTGTGAGCCGCCCGGAGTCCTCCGGGAGTGGGCGGCATACAAGATAATAAATAAATAAATAAATAAATAAATAAATAAATAAATAAATAAATAAATAAATAAATTTTAAAAGAATTAACCCGAACACTTAGGTCACCTTGTTTTGAAAGCTGCCAAGCTTCTATGTTGATAAAGATCAACAATATTTTGTAAAATAAAATTAGGAAAGTGATCCTTAAACCAGCAAATAATACAGTAAAACAGACAAAACGTCCATAAGGTAGTTCAGATATTGTTTAACTACAAATGAAAGTGTGAACTAAATAAAAAACAGACCATTGATGAACATGTATAGATTTTTTTTCCATGGAGAGGTGAGAAACAAGAAAACAAATGCAATTATAATAGCTCTGTTTAAGAGTTAATCATGGAGAAATTCACATCACCTAGTATTGGCTAACCAAGTACAACATAAGATAGTGTTGAGGAAGCAATTGTAGGTTGCATTTATATAAGAGAAAAAAATAAAGACTTTAAATTTTTCCCACTCTAAATATAAGAGAAAATTGTGGTGTCCCGATTCTTACTTTTGTTCTATACCAAGTTCCAGAACTGACAGCAAAACTATCAAACTTGAAGGGAAATTATAAGTGAGATTAATTAAACCTTTGTGCTGATGGGGTTCTCCTTAGTTCCAGGTTTAAGTATTTCTGAAGTTTTAGAAGAAAATGAACCTAATCATAGTGTTATTAAGAAGCCTCCTCAAGGCTTTCCTTGTAGAACCGTGTCGGCCACCTGCAGAACTGCTATCCATATTTTTGTATTCATTTCTACCTATTCATTACTTTCACAGTAGCATACAATTAATGGAGATATTTCCACTTGCTAAAGTATAATAATACCACTGGTAGTACTAGTATTTATAGAAATTGAACAAAGAGCTCTCCTTGGGCCTTGGCCAACTAGATATCTTTACAACCATTTCTTTGTAAAACTCTAGTGCAGGGATGTCAAACTCAATTTCATTTGGAGAAGCATCAGGGTTGTGTTTGACCTTGGGGGGGGCGTGGCCAGCTCGATATCACTCATGTCAGGGGTGCCTGTGGAGGCCCAAGCCCTCTATACCTCCCAATGACCCATAAGATCCCACAGGCTGGGCCTCCTCCGGGTATCGTCGACCGGACAATGCCAGTTGGCAACTACTCAGGGAAGGTCTTTCTCTGTAGCTGCCCCGGCCCTGTGGAATGATCTACCCGCAGAGATCCGGACCCTTCCCACTCTCTCGGCCTTCCGGGAAGCCATTAAAACCTGGCTGTTCTGGCAGGCCTGGGGCTGTTGACCCCAAAATACGGTCCAGCCCCACTCAGAATGGAGTGCATGATGTATGGTATTTTATATCTATTCTTCTTCCCTGTATCTTACTTTATTTTCTTTTTTATTATTATTATTTTTGTATTGTAAGCCGCCCGGAGTCCTACGGGATCGGGCGGCATATAAATGTTATTAAACTTTAAACTCTACCAGCAGAAAAGGACTCCCAGCTCCGTTTTCGGCTGTGATGGCCTCCTGCAACCCTCTGCCACCCCACAGCTCCGTTTTCATTGGCAGAGGCACTGCGGGCTTGTCCTTCGCTGTTTCCAGGACAGCCCCACGGGGACAGATCTAAGCACCCTGCATGGGGATCCTGCACCTTGAGTTTGACACTCCTGTCTAGTGTGAGAAAAATTAAACTATTCTGAAACAAGGGTTAATAAACAGACTAATACAGTTTTTAAAGCCAAATTAAGAGCTTTCATCTTTATAAACGCAACTCTCCCATATAATAGTATATGAGATGGTTCCACCACAAAACCGCGGAGGACAAAAGCGCGCTCGACGAAAGTGCGCATTTGACGTCATCACAGCGCGACGAAAACATCGCGCTGTGATCGAAAAATGTAAAAATAAAGCGAAAACCTTACCCTAACCCCCCCAAACCTAACCCTAAACCTAACCCTAAACCTAACCCTTAACCTAACCCTAAATCTAACCCTAAACCTAACCCTTAACCTAACGCTAAACCTAACGCTAACCCTTAACCTAACGCTAAACGTAACCCTAATGCTCTAAACCTAACCCTAACCCTTAACCTAACCCTGAACCTAAACCTAACCCTTACCTTTATGTGAATTGGCTTGCTTTAATTTTAATTTTATTTCAATTTTTATTTTTTTTCGTCGCACTGTGATGACGTCAAATGCGTGCTTTCGTCGAGCGCGATTTTGTCCTCCGCGCTTTTGACGGGTCACGATATGAGATACTATTCCATATTATATGTGGGTGAGAGAGAAGGTATGAGAGTGTAAACAGTCCAGTTAGTTTTCAACACTCTCTTCAATTGTCTCCCTTTCTTTTTTTATTGGTGCATTGATTTGTCCATGGAAGTCAGTGGTGGGTTTCAAAAATTGTTGGAACCTACTCTGTGGGTGTGGCCTCCTTTGTGGGAGTGGCTTGCCACCCATGTGACTGGATGGGAGTGGCTTGCCGCCCATGTGACCGGATATGAAATTATGAATTAGTACTTAGGTTGGTCCAAGTAGCTATTCAGAAACTCTGGCATTGAAGCATGCAAGTCTTAAAGCTGTCAAGTTACAAGATCTTTGCCAGTGGTGGGTTTCAAAAATTTTTGGAACATCTTCTGTAGGTGTGGCCTGCTTTCCGGGTCCACTGGTGGAACCTCTTCTAACCGGTTCGATAGAGTTGACGAACCAGTTCTACTGAATAGGTGTGAACTGGTAGGAACCCACCTCTGATGGAAGTCCATTTCAGATGTTAGAGTGCAAGACTGCTCCAACAAGATTTTTGTTCTTGCCGCTGACAAATTCTAGGTTTTAACTTTCCATATATTTATCCTTGTGCTTATTCCAGCTCAACACTGAACAGGCTAGCAGGAATTCCTCTTTTCTCTTTGCTGTGTGATCTTTCTTTCATCTTCCTTTAAGGATTCTTTAGAGAATTAAGCCTTTTTTCTCAACAGTTCCCTAATTATGAGCTGAGATTGTTGCCGTATAGAAATAAAAGGAGATGCCGCTTCTTTATAGTTATCTGTTGTAACATCAGACCCTTGACTCGAGTCTGTTGCTGTATGCTTTCAATCCCTGCTACTTTCCAGGGATTCCTTCCATTTGAGGGATAGCTCCCTTTTCTATCTTGGAATATGCTCTTGTGTCTCAATGACAATAATAAACATGTTGCTTATTCATAATTAAAGGCTGACTATAATAGAGTATTCTTCTCTTTTATAACTGATTTAGGCTTTTCACCATGGGTAAATCTTTTGGGCAGGATTGGGCTTCAGATTTAGTAACCAAGGTTTAGAGAACAGATTTTCTGATAATAAAGTCTTACATTTAGGCAAGAAAAAATAAAAGTACAAATATAGATTGGGAGAAGCCAGGCTTAATAGCAGTAACTCTGAGAGGGATCTTGGAGTCGTAGTGGACAATCAGTTAAATATGAGCCAACAGTGTGCGACAGCAGCCAAAAAAGCCACTGCAATCCTAACAATTGCATCAACAGAGGGATTCAATCAAGATTATGTGAAGTACTAATACCATTCTATAAAGCCTTAGTAAGACCACACTTAGAATACTACATCCAGTTTTGGTCACCACACTATAAAAAAGATGTTGAGACTCTAGAAAGAGTGCAGAAAAGAGCAACAAAGATGACTAGTGAACTGGAGCCTAAAACACATGAAGAATGGTTACAGGAACTGGGCAGAGCTAGTCTAGTGAAGAGAAGGACCAGGGGAGACATGATAGCAGTGTTTCAATATTTGAGGGGCTGCCCCAGAGAGGAAGGGGTCAACCTAATTTCCAAAGCACCTGAAGGCCAGACAAGGAATAATGGATGGAGAAATTAATCCTAGAAATAAGGAGAAATGTTCTGATAATGAGAACAATCAACGAATAGAACCATCTTGCTTTCAGAAGTTGTGCATGCTTCATCACTGGAAATTTTCAAGAAGAGACTGGACTGCCATCTGTCAAAAATGGTGTATGGTTCTGCTTGGAGGGGTGGGAGGGTTGGACTAGATGATCTATAAGATCTCTTCCAACTCTATTATTCTGTCGTGATGTTTTGCCAGGAAATGTGGTTGATCCTAATTGATCCTTTGTTCATGAGTGTTGATTCCCGATTGGTTCTTTGGGCTGGGTTCTGGTTGACTCCTGATCCAAGTAAGTTTCTGATTTGCCCATTTTGGGGAGCTGATTCCTGGTTTGTCCTGATTTTGGACAGGAGTTTGATGTGGCACAGGGTCACATGCTTAGAAACTTGCCTGAAGATCAAAGTTATGAATACTACTTTTACTGTAAGTAGCAGAATCTTGTAATTCAGTGGTGGGATTCAGCCAGTTCGCACCTATTCGGGAGAACCGGTTGGTAACTTTCTAAGAGGTTCGGAGTACCGGTTGTTGGAAGAAATCTCCTTTTGTTTTTTTCCCACTTTACAGGGCTAATCCTGTAAGGAAGGCAGGAAGGAAACATTCTGGTGTTGTTTCTAGCCTCATCTTTATTGCCCTGCATTCAGAAACTGCCTCTCCAGTTAACCCTTATTACCATTGTAACAACTAAGGCCGAAGTGCTCATTATCTCATTAACTCTGTCTGGCAGGAATGTGGAATGAGCCTTTCTGGGAGTAATATTTTATTTGGTGGGGGGGCTTGGTTTCTTCCCACAGAGGGAAAGGAGAAAGAAAGAAAGAAAGAAAGAAAGAAAGAAAGAAAGAAAGAAAGAAAGAAAGAAACACCACAGCAATATAGGGCTAGAAAGCTACTCAGAGGTCATCTAGTCCAACCCCCTGCTGCAGCAGGAAACCTTACATTGTCTGGATTATTTTGGTGCCTCTAACAGAGAGGAAAATTGCCAGAAAGGAGAAGGAGTTTACTAGACAAGGCTGCCGTGCAGAGATAGTCATTTACCTATGACTACAATTGAGCCCAAAATTTGGATTGCTAAGCAAGAGCGTTGTTAAGTGAGCTTCATCACAAGTTGGCCATGCCCACCCAGTCACATGACTGCCAAGCCACGCCCACAGAATAGGTAGTGAAAAAAATTTGAAACCCACCCCTGAACATATTAGTGCCTATTCCAAAACTCATAACCTGCCTTCCCTTTCCTAGGTCTCCTGCCTTATGAGAAAGATTTAATTTTGTGCATGTCTTGTTTTCAAAAGCTAATGTGTCCATTTTCATAACTGTAATTGATTGCCAGTTTTTCACTATGTCATTATTACTGGAGTCTCTAAAGGCTGCCACCAGACTCCAACAGCGAGGGGCCCTTTGAGTTGGCTCTGGAGAGGGTTCCGACTCCAAGCAACAGACAGGCTGGTTGGCCACCAGGAGGCGCCTGAGCCTTGGACCAGTAGGGAGGAGACAAGGGAGAGTGATCCGGACGCCAGAAGTGACTTGTTCCTGGATGCCTGGCACCAAAGAGCTAATAGGCGTCAGGAACAATCACGCAGTTACAGGAGGTAATTGCACTCAGCTGGTGGTCATTAGGCTCCTCTCCAGACTATAATAATGACTGCTTGTGTACGCGCCCCTCTTGCAGAAGTCAACGCAGGAACTAATGTCGGAGAACATGATTGTGAGCTTGGCAGGCTGGATTGCTGCCAAGCCTTATCTGTGCTGGATTGCTGCCCAAGCTTGTCTGTGCCGGTTTGCTGCCAAGGACCTGTCTGTCTGTTAATTAAATGCCGTAACTTATCTTTGGCTCGGAGTGTGTATTGGTGTGGGATGAGGGGGGTCAGAACAGTTATACAAATAGTTGCTTTAATCTGGCAAGATTTCTGTCTATAGGCAAATAATAATAAAGAACCACCCAGAAGTACATTCCATGTATTGTTCTTGTTCCTTTGGGGCTACTGTGAGTACCGTACTATGATACATAGGTCGTGTTTGTAAATATCTTTTTAAATACACTAAAGCTTGCAAGGTCTGAAGAAGACTTCTGATTTCAGTCTGCTTTTGATAAAATACCCCTTCATAAAAAGTATGCAAGCATTGCTATAAACTTGATTATCTGACCTTAATTCCTCCTCGTGACAGCTCGAGCCTTGCTTGAGCATCTTTTGTGATCTAGGTATTTACCCTCCTTCAAATTCCTTTTTTGTTCTTGATTTTAATCCACATCCTGCTCCACGGTTCTTAATTTTTTTTCCCTGGTGCAAAAGGGAACGGTTTCACATTTGTTATTCTTTTACCCATTTTTATAGGTGTTTGTTTCCAGGAATACTTTTGTGAGCTACAGAATTTAATAATGGTGAATAAATCCTGACTTTTTAAATTGGCAGCTTTCGTGTGCTTTAATCCTTCTTCTGCTTTTCATTCTTTGCTCTCTATACACCGGGCTCATCTCGCTGCTCTGATCTTTTCTGCTGCTTTTAATTACATAGTGAGGCAGCTGAACATTTCAGTTTCTTATTATTAACAGTGCCTCGTTTAAAGTTTTCAATCATAAAGCAAAATGATGATTCATCTGAATTTGACCATCTTTGAAATTATACCTGCGTGTCTTCCCTACCTCTCTTATTCCCAACAGATTACACAATAGCACTGATTAGTAGCAGCATTTGTAATACCTCTTAAAGATTTATCATCATGGAATACTGTCAGTAATAGTATTTAATTCACTTACGTCTACACAATTCGTCTCTCCCGGCTTCTGTTCATTTCCTTCTCTGTATATTCTCTCTCTGATCTCCACGTAACAAGATATGATATCCCCAAGTTACGAGTTAGGACAAAATGTCGAAAATGTTAATAAATGGCTTTGGGTCTTTTGACTTTTTATCCCACTAATTGCTATTTACACTTGCTATACTTCTCACAAATGAACTTAATGTAGGTGATTCATTAAATTGGGAGGAAAATATGACAAAAGTGGCATTGATAATATTGGCTGGTTCAGAGGCAAACAAGAAAAATATATTTTAGGATATATTTAACCACCGTGTTGCCAGTACAAGTGGTGGGTTTCAAAAATTGTTGGAACCTACTCTGTGGGTGTGGCCTCCTTTGTGGGAGTGGCTTGCCATCCATGTGACCGGATGGGAGTGGCTTGCTGCCCATGTGACCAGATGGGAGTGGCTTGCCGCCCATGTGACTGGATACGAAATTATGAATTAGTACTTAGGTCGGTCCAAGTAGCTATTCAGAAGTTAGTGGTTAGAAGCAATCGTAAAACAAGATATGGAATTAAAACCAGAAATATTTTGTTGGCTATTTGAAAGGGATTATAATATATATTTAATTTTACACATGTTAGCAGCTGCTGGAATTGTGTTTGCACGACAGTGGAAAAACAGAGATATGTAAATGAATAAATATTACAATGTGCAGGAATAAATAAATTGACAATTAAAATCAAGAAGGCTTTGAATACTTTTTCACGTGGGATTGGTTTTTAGCAATTGCCAACTAACGGAAACAGAAATTAGAAATCCAAAAGTATGAAAGAAAACACCAATTATGTAAGGAAAGGTCCCTAAAATGTATAAGGAAATATTACTAGATCATTATTAATGCGTAGATAACTGTGGGACATTACACACCCACCAGTGGTGGGTTTCAAAAAATTTTGGAACCTCTTCTGTAGGTGTGGCCTGCTTTCCGGGTCCACTGGTGGAACCTCTTCTAAGTGGTTCAGTAGATTTGACGAACCGGTTCTACCGAATAGGTGCGAACTGGTAGGAACCCACCTCTAGCCAGTACCCATTGTGATCACTAAAGAAGGAATACATGTATATCCTGATAATATGAGTTTATAAGTCAAGTTGGCTTGCCATTAAATTGATGTAATCAAAGTTCAGTTGAATCAGTTGATTCTGCACCTAATAACGGTAGCAAGACTGTTGGTGGCGCAATACTGGAAGAAGGAAGACCTGCCTACAATTCAAGAATAGACACTGAAAGTCACAAATTTAGCCGAGATGGCTAAAATATCTGCCTATCTTAAAGACCATTCAAATGAGAGATATAAACGAGACTGGAAAAAATGGATTGACTATATACAAAATAAATACGGGACCAAGAAATTCCAGTTAGCCTATGCTTAAGATCAGAAATGATTTAAATTGTTTAAAGTTAATTCAGCAAGAAGAAGCTAAGATCAATGTAGAGATGTCATTAATTTCTTTATTTCTTTTTTCTCAATAGATTTTAGACTGTGTTTGTTAAAAATCCATACCGTGTACGGGTTCTGGGAAGTTGCGGGGGGAAGGAGGAGGGGGGTTGGGGGGAGGGTGGAGGGAGGGAGGGGTATACATTAGGCTAGACAAGAATTTGGTGGTAAACTAGAACTATTTTGACACACAAAAAAGTTCAGTTGAGTAGGCTTCCTGTTTTGTGTCGGCCGTATGTACTAACGTTAGTTGTTGTTGTGTCTCCCAGGATTGGTGCAAAGCATCAGGAACTCCGCCAGAAGCAGATCAGGGGACTTGCTGAGTATTCCACAGGTCCTATGGGAGCCTCACCTGATCTTGATGATGATGAGACAGACCCAAATTATGCACGAGTGAATCACTTCCGAGAAGTATATCCAGTTATCAGCTCCTACCAGCTTTCTTCCCCCCCTGTTTCTGAAGCTTATGGTGGGTGCAGTAACCCTACAGCACCTCTGGACAGGGACCACTTAGAAGGATTATATGCGAGGATAAACAAGCCATCTCACCAGCATGCTCCTGTTGAGAGGTAATACTCACGCCATAGGGGGAAAAAGTTAATGCATGTTTGAATATTTCTATATACAACAACCCTATTGTATGAAATTGACATGATAACTATATTATATTTTGAAGAATTTGATTTGAGTATTTTTTGTCAATGCTTTCCATGATGTACTCCTGCAGTTCCACAACTGCAAGTGGATATTATGTGAGCACAACGAAGACCTTGGAACAGTTTGGAAATATATATATCAGTTGGATGTATTTGTGAAGAGTCAAAAGAGGCATTCTATACATCTTTTTTATGAGCAGAATGCTTCACATACATAGCAAGCTTTCCTTGGAATGTGCCTTCCGTATCTCTTTGGCATCCTCACAAATGAAGTGTTGTTATCTTTGAAATGTATCCCTTTTACTAGCATTATGATTAAGTTGGGCGCTTCTGCTAAGCTTTTTTTGGCAGCCCGTGGCATGTATATTTTGTGAGAGGGATTTCTTACCTTGCCCTTTTACCTGTGCAAATTTTGCAGGATTTTATTACTGTCTTAGCCAGGTACAGCGTTCACAAACAATCTTCTTTTTTTTCCCCCTAGTGTCTTCTTCTAATGTCCTGTTGTTTTGATGATTTGTTAATAGTCACTTTGGTCTCCACCTCCCAAACACACGCATACCCACAATAGAGAGGAAACAGGCCAAATGCAGGTTTAGCAATATGGCACCATGCCCCCAAGTGCTTCAGAAGGCTTTCTGATGCAAATCTGGTCCCATGCTGCTATGATCACAGTTTTTTGTAGTTTTTCAGCACAGGCTTAATGCTGTATAGCCATTGAAGTTCCATGTCAGCATATTCATATTCTCTCATTCTGAAGTCATTTGCTTTGTTTTTTTAATGAAGAGGGAGTCCCCTTGTTTACAGTGTATAATTTTATTCCAAGGGGCCTGAAAGATCTTAAATGATCCAGAATTTATATTTGCTTAAAAGGAAACAAAATAAATTTGCATCATTAGTAGATTCGTTACTCAAAGTCATTATAAAACTGAAATTATTATCAAAAGGCTCTTTCTTTCCCAAGCAGACTTAATTGACCTGCTTCAAATTAAATTTGAGTGCAAATTAAGTAGTTTTCTTTCTGTGCTCTGAAGTCCTGTACTCTTAACAGATCTTTGTGTGCAAGGTTTTTGGGAAAGGGGAATGACATCATTTTATACCCAATTGCTAAAAAAACCTGGTTGTTTATACTCTGTTTTGCTATGTAAGCTTAGAGTTTGCATTTTCCGTATTCTATGATATTATGTGCTCTCAATTAAGCCAGAGGAAGATCCGAGAATGATGGCATATTTATGCAGATTGCAAAACATAGCTTCATAAAACAGATTACTTTTCAGGGTCCTTTGAATAATAAACAGGGAGAAAGGAGCCATTTTTAATCCTTAATGTCAAATTTCTAGGATGATAGCATTATTATTATATGACTGAAAGAAAGCATGTATCCCACAGTCACAGTCAGGGAACCATAACAATGAGATTCTGAAATCTGGCACTGAAGATTACAAAAACTTGTCTTTGATGTCGCTTCCTATGTTTAAACAAGACACTTTTGAGGAACTCCAAAAGTATAAACAAGACAGATAGCTGGAAGTAACTGAAGAAGGAGGACGAAGTCACTACTGAGATGTGTGGAACTGTTGGTGGGGTGGGGGGGCATGCTTGTATAGCTCAGTTTTTGAAATAAAACAAGTGTATTGAATTGAGATTCGTTTTTGGAGAGGCAACTTCAATCTTTGTTCATAGCCAACTTATTTCAATCACTGTAACCAACTGTAATCACTGTTGGTGGGGTGGGGGGGGCATGCTTGTATAGCTCAGTTTTTGAAATAAAACAAGTGTATTGAATTGAGATTCGTTTTTGGAGAGGCAACTTCAATCTTTGTTCATAGCCAACTTATTTCAATCACTGTAACATTTTAAATGTTTTAGCTCTCTTGCAGATATTATGAACAATATTGCTCATATTGTAGATATAAGCTTAAGTGAGTTAGTCCATGTACTATGTTACTTATATAATTAATTATGAAAGCTGATAAAGATGACTGATTGTGGCTTAAATTCGTGGTCCTCCCTCATGGGAGAAATCTGGACAATAATAATAAAAGTATATTCATTTTATGATGCTTTTGATAAAGTATGGACTTACCTTTACTATAACATTGGTATTTGGAGTTTTATTACTGTCCGTTAAGTTTTTCCAGGTGTTTAAAGTGCAAATGTTTTGAAAATGCCATGGATTCTTACTGAGATTTTATTGAGTTTTTATTCTGATTGGGGATTCCTGCTGTTTTTTTTTTTATTTTGTGAGCTGCCCAGAGTTGTGTGAACACACAAACTTGCCTTCACAATAAGCAAGACCAGGCAGGTGTCTGCATCCTTTGGCTGGAGATTCATCCATGGTACTTAAATCAATCGTGTTATAAAGTACATTTTTCAAACATGATAAAATGTTATTATTATTATTTTTTTGTAAAATGACTAACTGGGGAGGATTGCCCATTCATGAACTGGTTGCTACATTAACTGTGGAGAAGTGAAACAGCACAACTTCGAAAGGTACTCCTTGAATTATGACTGTAACTGAATGCTGAAATTTCAGCTGGAAGTCATTGCGGTTATAAGTCAGGGCACCCACATGACCTAAGTAATTTTCTGGCCTGTATCATGGTAAACCCAGTCATCGCAAAGCAAACCCATTCATTTTGCCAAAAACAAGCAAAAAATATTTTGAATTGTGGCCATTTGACCAAAAAACACTCTGACCGGTCATGAAGCTGACTCATCTGTCATCTGATCATTTGACCAGGGAGCATTGGCACAACCATTTATGGTGGTATGGTTGCTTTATGGCAGGAGTGTCAAACTCAAGGTTCAAGGGTCGGATCAAGCCTGTGGTGTGCTTAGATTTGGCCGCCCTGGAAACAGCAAAGGACCAGCCTGCGGTGCCTCTGCCAGTGAAAATGGAGCTCGGAAAGGTTGTGGGCATTCCTCTCAAGCTCCGTTCTCACTAGCAGAGGGTTGCAGGAAACCGTCGAAGCCGAAAACGGAGCTCGGGAGCCCATTTTCACTGGCAGATTGCTCGGGTCGCCATGGGCACTCCTGACACGAGTGACGTTAAGCTGGCCATGCCCACCCCGGCCCTCTTAGATCAAAGCCTGATGTGGCCCTCAGTGAAATTGAGTTTGACACCCCTGCTTTACGGGCTATAAAATGCCAGTTTTGTAAATGTCACCATTTTGAACAGCCATTACTATTATTTATTTATTTATTTATTTAATTTGTATCTCAAGAGACTCAGGGCGGCTTACAAGTAAAAAAGGGAAAGGGAGGACATACAAAAACAAAACAACATTAAAAGATCCACAACATTCACAACCTAGGATGGGGCTGGACAAAATCAACAGCCCCAGGCCTGCCGGAACAGCCAGATCTTAATCGCTTTGTGGAAGGCCGGAAGGGTAGTAAGGGTCCGGATCTCCACGGGGAGCTCTTTCCAGAGGGCCGGAGCAGCTACAGAGAAGGCTCTCCCCTGGGGAGTCGCCAGCCAGCATTGAGCGGCAGATGGAATCCGGAGGAGGCCTACTCTGTGTGATCTTATAGGCCTCTGGGAGGTAATTGGCAGGAGGCGGTCTCTCAGGTAACCAGGTCCGATACCATGTAGGGCAGAAGAGAAGAGTTCACTGAAAAATTTGAAAAATTCTTGCTGGCAAGGACCAACCCACCACCTATTGAAAAATAGCTTTGAAGCAATTCACTGATATTTATTTTAAAATGTTTATATTTCAATTTTGGACAAAATTCCATGATGCCCTTCAAACAAAAATAGATTTTATTTCCTCCACCAGGCAGCTCTGTAATAGGAATTTTAGCTTTTTATGTCCTTGCCCATTATTATTTTTTTTTAATCTGCCATTTAATTTTAAATGCTAATATGAGTGTGAGTAATTAAAAAGCCAAAATTGACTATGAGGTTAGTAAGCTGCAAGAATGGGAAAAGGGAGATCATTATGCCTCTGTTCATGGGTAGCTATTTGCAAAACAACTGATAATGTGCAAAATGAAGATTTTATAAATGGCATTTTAAATCAATGGGTAATGGCTTGAAGATTAATTAAATAGAGCTATCCCAAAGAGAACCTGCTACAATCTTGTTTATAGGCCAGGCACTTACAAAGTGAAAGTGCAGGAAAGCTATGCTACTTCCATTTTGCAGACAAACAGTATAGAGTGTTTTATTTCTTGAACCTTTTGATTACCTTTCCAAAAATGCATAGGTTTCTTAATTAATATGTTCAAGGTCAGAAAATGCAGAATATGTTAAGATAAGTAACCGACATAAAACAAATTATAGGGCTTTGAATTTATTCTTTGACCGGTATTGCATTTCCTAATCATGAGTGTTCTGGGGACAGTGCAAAGAATGAAAACATTGCCATTTGTGCGAGCTACAAAAAATGCAATATCCCTGGAATGAAAGTGCTAGCTTGGGGAAAATATTTGGATTTCAAGGCAGCTGCATATTTTATGTCATTTTATTTATTGTGCAATAATATGGCTGCCTGGAAAAACCATTGCAATGAAGTGTTCATTCCTAGACTATACTCAAATATGCACTTCACCACAGATGTTGTGAGTATATTGAGTTGTGGAAGAATAACTATAGCACCAAAAGAGAAATAATGGCTGTTTGTGACATTGTGACATGTACAGTGTATACATTTCTAGTTGTTATGTACATATTTTGGCTCTCTGCTTTTTCAGACCAAACCAGGGAGCATAAATATCTTGGTTTTTCAGTGAAGAAATCATTTCTCTGTACTGTCATGTTTATTATTAGAAAAATTGACAATTAGACTTTCAAGCCTGGGTTATATGAAGGATGAATGAACGATCTGCCATTGCAGATGTAGTTTTTCTCTCTTTGATTCTGTACCTACTGTAACAATGAGCTTGCTCAAATTGCCTTTGAGTAACTCTATCATGCGGTAAATAAAAGATAACCATGAACGCTAGAAGGCTGATACTCCTATTCCCCAAAGGGAAAGTCTTTGTCAATGTGAATTATAAACCGACTCTCTTTCCCATTTATCAGAGAAGCATAATATAAAGCAATTTTCAAACCTGAGTGATTAATATGATTAAACAAAGATGTCAGGCCCAGATCTTCCATCTATATCCAAATAAATACTTTAGTTGACCAGGTGATCTCATAAACATGAGGTCAGCATGGGGCAACCAAACGGGTCCCTTGGCATTTACTACATGCTACATTCTGTGAAAGATTTGTTAAGACAGTAATGGAAAATCTTAATGCATGAAGTGGAAGAAGAGATGGACACGTACAATGAGGACTGAGATGACACACCGTGTTGGAAATGTGTGCAATACGCTTCTAGAATCCCACATTTTTAAGATGAGGGAAACTTTCATGGGCTTCTTTGTCTAATGCTAAGGCAATTACAAGATGCCTCAGTTTTAAAAGAGAAAAAGCAAATATTATTCATAGCTATAATAATTGTTAATACTTTATGTGTTTATTATTGCTGTCAGAGGTGGGAATCTATGATTGGGGAAGGCATTAGATTTAGAGATCCCAGTTAAGCTGGGTGCAACTGAATTGGTTAAAAAAAGTGATTCATATCAAAAATGTCCTCTGAACCAGAGGTTCACCCAGCCCCCGGTCCGTGGATCAGCACCGGTCTGCGGCATCTGCTAGCACCTGGGGCATAGAAACGAGCGGAACACCATCGGTGGGATGCAGGCAGCATGCAAAACCACACCTCCTCTGGTCCATGGAAAAACCTCTCGCCACAGAACTGGTCTCAGGTCAGTGGTGGGTTTCAAAAAAATTTCGAACCTACTCTGTGGGTGTGGCCTCCTTTGTGGGAGTGGCTTGCCGGCCATGTGACCTGGTGGGAGTGGCTTGCCGGCCATGTGTTCTCTCTCTCTCTTTCTCTCTCACTCTCTCTCTCGCTCTCTCTCTCTCTCTCTCTCTCTCTCTCTCCTTTTGTCTCTCTGTCCCTTTTTCCTTTTTTTCTTTCATCTCTCTCTCACTTTTTCTTTCTTTTTTTCCTTAATGTCTCTCTCTTTCTCTCTCTCTCTCTCTCTCTCCTTCCTTTTGTCTCTCTGTCCCTTTTTTCCTTTTTTTCTTTCATCTCTCTCTCACTTTTTCTTTCTTTTTCTTAATTTCTTTCTCTCTCTCTCTCTCTCTCTCTCTCTCTCTCCCTCTCTCCTTCCTTTTGTCTCTCTGTCCCTTTTTCCTTTTTTTTCTTTCATCTCTCTCTCACTTTTTCTTTCCTTTTTCCTTTTTTATTTCTTTCCTTCTTCCTTTCTCTTTCTCTTTCTCTCTCGTGTGTGAGTCTGTGTTTGTGTGTTTGTGTGTCAGTGGTGGGTTTCAAAATTTTTGGAACCTCTTCCGTGGGTGTGGCCTGCTTTCCGGGTCCACTGGTAGAACCTCTTCTAACCGGTTCGGTAGATTTGACGAACCGGTTCTACCGAAAGTGGTGCGAACTGGTAGGAACCCACCTCTGTCTCTGGTGCTCAAAAGGTTGAGAGGGGAAACTGCTCTGAATTTTCTGATGATTACGAAGTGGTAAAAGGAGACGATGCACAGCTATTATAACATCAGATAATGGAGATTTAAGGCTGTAATACGAGAACTTGATACATACTATAATAATAAAGTCTTTTTGAGATTATTTGCACCTACCCAAATTTTGTGTTTAAAGTTTTTTTGCTATAGCAGCAGTGAGAATGGGAGTTTCATCTGTCTGTCAAAAGCTGCACCTTTTGGTCGTTACTGCTGTTAGAAAGAAGACAAAATAACTCTTTTGGTTTACATAGCCTTAGATCTGTGGTGAAATTCAATTTCTTTTACTACCAGTTCTGTGGGCGTGATTTGGTGGGCGTGGTGTGGCTTGGGGGTTGTGGCAGGGAAAGGATACTGCAAAATCTCCATTCCCACTCCAGTTTGGGGCCACCCAGAGGTGGCATTTGCCGGTTCTCCGAACTACTCAAAATTTCCACTCTGATTCTCCAGAACCTGAACCTGCTGGATTTCACCCCTATCTTAGATCTCACAGTTGGGTTATGCTTCTCATTCTCCTCCAACAAACAAAAAAAATTATCTGCTGGGGCAAATTATGCATTTTTTTAAGTATTACCAATTTGCCATCTAACTAAAATTATGAGGAGAGGCATTTTTTCTGGTAGGTTATGTCACCTGAATTGATTGATTTGACTTTATATACCATCGAATCATGACTTGACTCTTAGTGACCACCTAGATTTTCTTCATGACAATCTGCCCCTAACTTGGTTTTTCAGGTCTTCCAATGATCAATCCATCATCTCCCTTGTAAGTGAATCTATCCATGTGTTCAGCTGCAGCGTATTTTTCGATTAATTTCTTGGCTGGTCCTAAAGGTCTGTAGCTTCCCCCACTTCAATAACTTTTTTGTCAGTTTTAAGGCTGCTTGATGTCCTTCTGGCCATTAATTTGGTCTTGTTTGCATTTGATTTTAATCTCTCTTTTTTTCATTGTGTTCCTTGATTATTATTTCTAAATCTTGCAGATCCTTTGTATTTAGGCTATTAGGATAGTGCATAGCACAATACAGATTATTATTATAAGAGCCGAGGTGGCGCAGTGGTTAAATGCAGCACTGCAGGCTACTTCAGTTGACTGCAGTTCTGCAGTTCAGCGGTTCAAATCTCACCGGCTCAGGGTTGACTCAGCCTTCCATCCTTCTGAGGTGGGTAAAATGAGGACCCAGATTGTTGTTGGGGGCAATATGCTGACTCTGTAAACCGCTTAGAGAGGGCTGAAAACCCTATGAAGCGGTATATAAGTCTAACTGCTATTGCTATTGCTATTGGTATGTCTTCCTCCAGTTTTAAAACCACAATCATTTTTTTTCCAATCAACTACCCTTAATATATATTTGATATATGGTTGAATAAATTAAGGGAAAGTATTATAGCCTTGTCATGCTAATTTGCCCACCTGAAGCCAGTCTGTTTTGCTATATTCTGTCTATATTGTTCTATGACCTGTATATAAGATTCTTGTGAGAACAATGAGATGTTTTGGAATTCCTGTTTTTCTTAGCGCATTCCAAAGGTTGATGTGATCAACACATTCAAAGGCCTTTTTATAATCAATCAAGCACCTACTGATTTATTTTGATATTCTTTGTTTTTCTTGATTAGCCAGTGGGAATCGCAATAACATCCCATGTTCCCTGGCTTATTTTTAAAGCCATCTTGAATCTGGCCTCTCTTTTTACATATAGGGCTCTAAATTTGTATAGGATGACCATAATTACTCTCCTAGCATGTAAAATTAAGAATATTGTACAATAGTTTTTACAGTCTGTTAAGTCTCCTCTTTGATATTGGAAAGAAGATTGATTCTTCTAGTCTGTTGCCCACTGTGTCAATCTCCAGATTTTCTGGCACACAAAATCCTTATTGATTCTTCTTCTGTCACATGCCCTATTTTATGAGTGTTCCAGAGGGCCTTGTAGCTTCTAGTTGGGTAAATGACGAGAGTGCTGATCTCACTTCATTTCTAATATTAGAGGTTCTTGTAAATAGGGAATATCTTCTAAGATCTCTTGGATGTTGATATCTTTACTTTACAGGATTTCAGTATACTCCTTCCTTCTGATTCTTTGAATGCAGAGGTGGGTTCCTGCTTTTTAAATAACCTTCTGGGATTATTATTTTTTTAAATTTTCCAGTGTAAACATTCAGGTAACATTTTCCAACTTTAGATCATGTCTCCATTGTCATGTGATTAAAAACTATTGTCTAATGTGTGGCCTCCCTTGTAAGTCACATCAGAGATAGCATGGGTTAACTCATTGGTGGCCATGAATGGTAGATTGAAGTCCCCCAGAACCATAAATGTGGGGTACACCAAACACCATAAGCCTGGAGAACATCAATAACAACCTAGCAGAGGTGGATTCCTACCAGTTCGCACCTAGTCGGTAGAACCGGTTCATCAAATCTACCGAACTGGTTAGAAGAGGTTCCACCAGTGGACCCGGAAAGCAGGCCACACCTACAGAAGAGGTTCCAAAAATTTTTGAAACCCACCACTGGTCCTTGGATATGATTATTCTACACTATCATGCTCGTATTTATAAAACTCAGTGCCTCTGTGAAAGGTAAGGATGACTGCTGCTGCGTTTGTGGTGCAATCAGAACACTTTGTGTGTTGAAGTTGTTTTAACGCAAACCAAAGATTCCTTTTAAGAAACAAGTTTACATCCTATTCTTATGCATGCCAGGGCTGTGTGTGAGGTAATTTAAGGTGTTCTGACAAGTGTCGTCGGCATCTTCATATCCGGTCACATGGGCGGCAAGCCACTCCCATCCGGTCACATGGGCGGCAAGTCACTCCCACAAAGGAGGCCACACCCACAGAGTAGGTTCGAACAATTTTGAAACGCACCACTGGTTCATTGGTGTCCTTTGCCATCCCCTTTTGAGTTCAGAGTTCTTTCAAAGATTTTCCTTGATTTCCCCCCATGTTTTCTGTTTCCATCTTCAATGTTGTTATAGTTATTGCTGTGGTACTGCTCCCTGTAGCTTCTTATAGCTCTCTGAAACTCTTGGTTAACGTCCTTTCTGAGATTTTTGTCATTCTTGGCTTTGACATCTTTTTTTCTTCTTGGCAATTTTCACAGTTTGTTCTGCTATCAGTGTGCTTTCTTCTCTTTTTATTTATTTTTGGCAGTCTCTTTTCACATTAATCCTTAACAACTTCATGCAAGTTCACTGCATAATTCCTCTCCTTTTTATACATGAGATGCGGTACTTCAAAGCAATTTGAAGTGGTATATATTTAAGATCATGTAGTGGAAACTGACTGCATTCTTCTTTTCCTTTATCTGAACTTGGAACTTGTACAAGAGCAGCTTGTTATCTGTTCCACAGTCAGCACCTGGCCGTGACTTCGATGCCTATAATTGAGGTCCTCTATTTTCTTTTAGCAATAATATATCCATTTATTTCTATATACTTCATCTATATACTTCATGCACAGAAGTATCATTGAAGACAATATTTAGCTACGAAGAAATCATTGGAGTGACTGGAATTGATAATTGAATCTCCTGCTTCATTTCAGTTTCTTAAACCATACTGTCTAGCTACATTTTTCTCTTTAATGTTCCCAACTTTGGCGTTCCTGTCCCTGGGTGGGTGTGGTGGCTCAGTGGTTAAGATGCTGGGTTTGTCTGCTGGAAAACCAGCAGCCAAGGTTTGAGACCTGAGTACTGCACAATGGGATGAGCTCCTATCCTTGCCCCAGCTCCTGTCAACCCCGCAGTTCGAAAGCATGCAAATGTGAGTAGCTAAATAGGTACCATTTGTTGGGAAGGTGTTCTGACCCCCCTCCTCCATCCAGGAACGAAGGCCAAAAGCAAATGTAAATAAGAATACTTTTAATCAGTCCAGACTCTCGTTGGCTGCAAGCCCAAAATAAACAAAGAGATAAGCACTCTGGCAGCAAGTCCTACAAACCTAAGCAATGCAAAACAAGCTCTCACAGCAAACCAATTCTCAAAGTTGGCTTCTCCTAATCGTGAACGTTGACTCCTGCAAAAGGGCGTGGCACAAGCAGTCTCTTTTATAATCAGGGGAGGATCTTAATCAGCATCAGCTAAGCGTAATCATCTCCTACAATTACACAGTTCTTTCTGCTGAGTAGCCCTTCGATGAATGCATCCCGAAACAACTCACAAGTGTTTTCCTGAACACTCCCTCTGATCCAAGGCTCCGTCACCACCTGGAGGCCAACCAGTCTCTCTGCGCCCTGCTCGGAGTTGGCACCCTGTCCAGGGTCCTCCACCTCCTCCAGGGCCGACTCATAAGTCCCCTCGCTGTCGGAGTCTGGCGGCAGCTCCAACGGCTCCTGCCGGGCACAACAGGAAGGTAACAGCACTCCATGATGTAAAGCTGGCCACGTGTACACAGAAATGTCTTTGGACAGCACTAATCAATAGCAATAGCAGATTTTTATATACCGCTTCATAGGCTTTCAGCCTCCCTAAGCGGTTTACAGAGTCAGCATATTGCCCCCAACAACAATCCGGGTCCTCATTTACCCACCTCGGAAGGATGGAAGGCTGAGTCAACCCTGAGCCGGTGAGATTTGAACCGCTGAACTGCTGATCTAGCAGTCAGCCTGCAGTGCTGCATTTAACCACTGCGCCACCTTGGCTCTATAACTCAATCGCTTGAAACAAAAGATGAGCAAACACTACCACTCATCCACCCACCCGTAATCAGCAACGACTAGCAGAGTAAAATCCTCCTTTACATTTTACCTTTATTCTTGTCCCTTTATTCTTATTCTGTTAATTTCAAATCAAAGTTGATAATAAAAATCATCAACCTCCTCAGCAGTTGGAGCATAACTTGAATGATCGTCATAGTAAAGGCTTGTCAACAAAGTTTAATTAATATTATTTGGCAGTTGATTACATTATAGCCAAATGCATGCCATCGAAGAGCTACTAGGCGTCAGGAACAATTACGCAATTACAGGAAGTAATTGCACTCAACTGGTGGTCATTAGGCTCCTCTCCAGACTATAAAAAAGACTGCTTGTGCACACGGCTTCTTGCAGAAGTCAACCCATTGACTAAAGAGAACTGTTGTAACTAACTTGGCAGGCTGGATTGCTGCCAAGGTTTGTCTGAGTTGCTGTCCAGGTCCTTATCTGTTGTTTGCTTGGCTTTCAGCCACCAAGATTTTGGTCTTGCTATTAAAGTACATTCTAGTTAAGCTTGTCTCGGCTTTCATTACTGGACAGAGGAGGGGGTCAGAACAGGTACCTGTTTGCTTTAGCCAGGAAGCTTCACACCTTGGATGACCCTTCTGGGAATATATATTCTTGGCATACACTCCCAATATTCTTTGCTCATCCCCAGGAACATCCCCCATCCCTCTACCAGCACAGCAAGATTTGGGAAGGGAATGTACCTAGATCGAATTCCAGAAAAACACCAAGCCAAGAAAAGATATCAAGAATAGAAAATAACGTATGGTAACATTGTGGAAAATCTACCTATGGCTCACCATTATGGATTTAAAAAGAGTTTTATTTTTATATATTAGCAGCACAAGATGTCCAAATACAAAATTCTGTTCATCTAGAATTAGGAGGTTTTAAAAATGCATGAATATACTTGGCACCTGTAGTGAAATGCAATATTGGATGGGTAGCTGTAGGCAAATCACTTTGAGTCCTTTGAAAACAGTTAGTTAATAAATAAATAAATACATATGTACTTTGTGAAGTTGGAAAAGCAATACATCACTCAGTCTGTATAGAGAAGAGATGTACAGTATATTTCATGTTCTTAACCATTTTGAGGTCACCTCATACTCCATAGATCAGGTGTGGTCAGTTCATGTTCCTGGGCAAACAACATGTCCATTTTTTAGGAATATCACAAATGTAATTATTTGCAATGAAAGTTCACTGCGATTTTTCATAGTTTTACAATTCTGATTACTTTAATTCCAGTGACAAGATGGCCTCCCCCCCCCAACACATTTCCCTATGCTCATGACACTGTTCAAATATTTCTATGAGCTTTTTTGCACTATCACCCAAAATCATTTTGGAGTACTCATGAGCAAATAGAACTGCATTATCTAGCTGATGATGATAAGATTGGTTATTCTGTGGTAGATTGCTTCATTGTACATATCCTGCATTGAATCTTATTGCTATTTTCCTTCTGATTTTCTGCTTCTCATCTTGAATAATTTGCTATAATCTGCAAACTCACCACTGATGCACAAATTGGAATCATCAATCCAATCCATTCATTTATAAAAAGTAAAGAACCCTGGTGCATATTAATTCATTGGGGGAAAAAATTGTTCCAGTTCTCCTAGATGGCTTTTTAAAAGGGATGTCTAAACTCTCCCCAAAATAATCTGAAAAGAAGAGTGATCCTAAATAATCTGTAAATAGTATTAAAGTAAATGTCACTCCCTTTCAAGACGCCATGCTGGTAAATCTTCACCAAGGCCGTTCCTTCTCTGTATATCTCAATTTTAGTTAATAACGCTTTCGACTGTAGACCAGAAGTAAGCCTAATATGTCTGTAATGCTATAAATTATCCAAGATCACTTTTTTTAAAAATGGTGATGCTCTCTTCCAATTATCTAAAAGAAAAAGGATGATTAATAAATGGGAAATTAGGTGGGGTGTTAGGGGGGAGGGGGGATATATAGTATGTGTTAGATTTTATAGTAACGCAATTGCACTTGTATACTGTTGCTCTTTAATTTAACTGTAAAAATAGGACAAGCTGAATATATTAATAGATAGTAGAAATACACCGAAGGGAGGAGTAGAGGGATAGAAGAAAGAGGGGTAGAGAGGGTGGGAGAGAGACGGGAGGGAGGGTGAGAAGGAAGGGAGGGAGTGTACTGGGAGAGAGGAGTGATAGAGGGGGAGGGGAAGTAGGGTAGAGGGGAATGTTGGAGGGAAGAAGGAAAGTTGGAGGGGGGCGAAAGAAAGGGTGTATGGAGGGTCGAAGTGGTACATTGGGTTTGTATTTTTTGGGTTATTGTTGACAAGAGGAATGGCTGTGTTTATTGTTTAATATTATATGGCCCCGGTTATGCACAGTATATATGTGACTGTACGAATTGAAAATGGAAAATAAAAACACATTTACTGAATAAATAAATAAATAATAAACGGGAAATTACATAGCAATAACAGTGTAATAGAATCAGGTTGCTTCCTTAAGATAAATTCTTAAGTGCGTTGAGTTTAGAATTTACAAATTATTTCAAAAACTTTTAAAACGTCCTTTAAACAATAAACTCAGTTGACAATCTTCCAAAAATTGATTGTTCTTTAACTTTCCCAGAACACCCTGTACTTGTGTAACTATGCTAGGATGAGGGTTGCAGCATCTCCCTGCCCTATAGAGCCAGTGGTGGGATTCAGCCAGTTCGCACCTGTTTGGGAGAACCAGTTGGTAACTTTCTAAGTAGTTCAGAGAACCGGTTGTCGGAAGAAATCTCATTTGTTTTTTCCCACTTTACAGGGCCAATCCTGTAAGGAAGGCAGGAAGGAAACATTCTGGTGTTGTTTTCTAGCCATATCTTTATTGCCCTGCTTACAGAAACTGTGTCAGGCGCTCCTTCATTTAATAATCAGGAAAGAAACCACTCAACTCCATTCTTAGAATTAAGTGTACTTTTACTAATTACAACGAATAGTAGAAAAGCAAAGCTGAGTCTGTGTAAATTGGCACGAAAGCAATGGATATCATTATAATTCAATCCCCTCCCCTTGGCACCCCATTTCATAGTCCAATAATAATTCACCCAACTGTCAGGTGGGAGATATCTTCAAAAACATCATCAGGCTGGAATGCGGGCAGTTGGCCTTGGCGGGAAACTCCCTTCCTCCACATGCGCAGAGAGATGGTCAGGACAGCTTCTAATAACACTCCTCCAGCACATAATAATTTCCCTCCCAAATACCATGCCCCCCCCTCCCCATTTCATGGCAGCCGAAAAGCAGCAGCGAAGCAGAGGCTGCCAAACTGCCTCTCCGGTTAACCCTTATTACATTGTAACAGCTAAGGCGAAGAACCCATCGACCTGAGTGATCTTGAGTTGGCCACACCCACCCAGTCACATGACCAACCGAGCCCCACCTACCCAGATGGTCATTAGGGCAGAGAAACCGGTTGTTAAATTATTTGAATCCCACCGCTGCCTATAGCCATGGCCTGAGCATGAATAGCAACAGCAATAGCAGTTAGACTTATATACCGCTTCATAGGGCTTTCAGCCCTCTCTAAGAGGTTACAGAGTCAGGATAATCGCTCCCACAGTCTGGGTTCTCATTTCACCCACCTCGGAAGGATGTAAGGCTGAATCAACCTTGAGCCGGTGAGAGTTGAACAGCCGAACTGCAGATAAACAGTCAGCTGAAGTCGCCTGCAGTACTGCCCCCTAACCATTCCGCCACCTCGGCTCTTATAAGCTGAACTCGAGGCCAAGCATGACTCCACTTCACCTACGAAACTGTGCCTAAGCTTTATAGAAGTACAACACTATCACAAGCTTCTGTTCACGAGGAAATCATCGGTCCTTTTTTTTTTCTTTTGCTCTTTTCACACCTCATCTCTCTCTCCTGTTGCCATGATCCTTCTTCCCCCACCATACAGGTCACTTCATCCTTCAGTGCATAGCTGTCACGTATGTTATTGCAACGTATGCCCCTCCCTGCCGATTC
The DNA here is from genome assembly GCF_009769535.1 of Thamnophis elegans. Lineage (NCBI taxonomy): Eukaryota > Metazoa > Chordata > Lepidosauria > Squamata > Natricidae > Thamnophis > Thamnophis elegans. The sequence goes on along the minus strand of NC_045541.1, from coordinate 5,461,314 downwards.
ATTCCGGAGGGAATTAGAGCTTTTGTATTTTGCAAGCGGAGCTGCGGAGGAGCAGAATACGCGGTGGGCAGCGAGGTGTCAATATTTTGTACTGCCATGACAAATAATCTGAATCATCAGCTCCGCTGACAAGCCATTGTTGTGCCCGTTCTCCTCATTCATTTAAAATTTAAATGATGATACCTATAATTTTCAGTGTAATAGTTACTTCAGGGTGTTGTCTGTCAACTCGGTAATCACCGAAAACATAGCCAGTGCAAGCTTCTGAAATTTATCAAGCTCTAAACACTGCTGCCTTTGGGCTCTTCCACATATTCAGATCAAGATGCGAGTCTACCTCCTAACTAGATAGCAGCCTTCTGGAATGATTAAAAAGTGTCAAAGGGGATGCATTTAATTTATTGGGAGTGGGGGAGAGATAGCCCCTATGTGCCGTTGAAGGACCCTACCCAAAGTATTACAAATTAACTCTTTGAATCTTGAAGAGACCTTAAAAGGGGCAATTTGGAAAATGTGTTTTTAAAAAGAGAAAGGGGGGGGAAAGCTCACGGCAACACGAGGGGAAGGGGTGAAACTTCTAAAAATCCAGTCGCTTTCTGCTTCTGAGCAGCTGCAATGCTCAGTAATTGTCTGAAAGGGTGACTTTAATTGAGCACTTGTGTGTGCAGTAAGTGTTCTGCTAACTGGGGGGGACCCGAAGTCCTTCTGATCCATCTGCAGGTAATGACAGGGGAGGACCCTCGCAAGGCAAAGCCCCAGCCTCACAAATCAGGAGCTATTTCTCCTGGCTGGTTTGGAGGGTAGGGGTTAAAGGGGAGCGGAGGGGGCAAGAGGACTTCAGGAGTAGTGTTAAAACCAGCTACAAGCCTGTCACCTAATTGTATTGATTGCTAAGCTCACAAATTATAGAGAAGTAGTTGTCCTCCTACGAAGAAAAGCCTTGTTTTTTCTTCCTTTACTACATTCAGTAACTGCCACTTCTGATTTATGCCGGCGCAGAGGCAGCAGCTGTTTTGCCCCTGTGTTGAAGAAAATTCGCAAATAGCTGCTGCTCTTAAATAAGTGGGGAAAGAGGAAAGAGCGCCAAAGGAGGTGTGTGTTTTTTTCCTTGCTCCAAATGCCCGCTTTTTGGATCAGTCCCTAAGCTTTGGCCTCCGTGTTCCACCACAGTACTAATTTAGAAACTTATAATCAGCCTACCTGTGGCACTTTTAATGTGATTCATTGGTGCCTTTCCCATAAAGAACCACTGCGGTGGATTTTATCTGACATCATGCACGAGGCCTTTAAGACTGGGGTGCCATTTAAAGGGTCTTATTAAGTCACTTTTTTTTTAATTTCTTTGATATGTTTCATTTTCTCATATAATTCCTAACCCGTTAATCCACTGAAGAGCACAAAGCTACTTTAGTAGCCTTACAGTACATAGACTAATTGGGGTTTATTCGAGCAAAGTATTATAATCTTTTTCTTAGGCAAAGAACCAGCAACTATTTGTTCGGGGAAGCAAAGAGAAAAATCTTCACATTTCTGTAAACCTCAAGAGAGGAGGGAACTGCAAGACTCCATACAATCACTAGGTGGCAGCAAAGGATGGGAGTTTTCTGGGTCTCTTTGCTGCCATCTACAGGACTTCTATTTGGCACTCTGGATAGGGTAACCCAAGGAGAAGCAAGACAGAGGGATCTTTTTAAAAGATGTTATTAGCGTACTCTAGAACTGGAATTAACAAGTTTCATTGGTTGGCATGAAATCACTGAAATGATTTGAAGGCTCTGGCTATCTTCTTAGGTAGAAACGCAGCATGCATTTGTATCCTGCCACTTGCCAAAATTTTGCAGGGGGGAGAGAAGAAATGGAGGCAAGGACGGGGCATTTCTCAGACTTTAGGGATGGAGAAGTGCAATTTCTATCATTGTCCCTGTAGATGATGAGATTTTTAGGTTTAGATTGATCCTCGGTGGGGAAAAAATGCTCCTGTGGATTCACTCCCAGCATTACAGTCTTTTCTGTAAATCTTTTTTTTTATTATTATAAAATTTTATTAACCATTTCCATAACATATAATCACATGTAAATTATACCCTAGACAATATCATGTTATAAGAGAGGACAATATACATGTGCAATCATCTTGCTTTAAAATCAAGCCTAGTAATGTCCCCCCCCCGAGCCCCCGAGCCCCCAAAACCTACCCCCCCCCCCGACTTCCCAGAACCCGTACATGGCATAGATATTTAACAACCACAGTCTAAGATATATTGATAAAAAGTAAGAAGTTAATAACATCTTTACGTTGAACTTAGCTCCTCCTTGCTAAACTAACTTTAGACAATTAAATCATTCCTAATCTTAAGCGTAGGCTATCTGGAATTTCTTAGTCCCATATTTATTTTGAATATAATCAATCCATTTTTTCCAGTCTCATTTATATCTCTCATTTGAATGGTCTTTAAGATAGGCAGATATTTTAGCCATCTCACCTAAATTTGTGACTTTCAATGTCCATTCTTGAATTGTAGGCAAATCTTCCTTCTTCCAGTATTGCACCACCACAGTCTTGCTGCCGTTATTAAATGCAAAATCAGGTTAACCTCTACCACTGTACAGTCAGTAATTATACTTAACAAGAATAGCTGAGGAGTAAATTTTATCCTTTTTTTAAGAATATTTGTATAATCCACCATATTTTTATCCAAAATGCTTTAACCTTTTGGCAAGTCCACCATATATGAAAGTATGGTAGCATCAAGAGAACCACATCTCCAACATTTGGGTTGTAAATTCGAATACATAGAGAGCCAATTTTTTAGGATCTAAATGCCATCTATAGAACATCTTGTAAAAAGTTTCTCTCAGGTTTTGGGCTTGTGTGAATTTCACATTTCTTACCCAAATTCTTTCCCACGTATCCAGCATTATTGGTTCTTCAATATTTTGAGCCCACTTTATCATGCAATCTTTAACTAACTTTGTTTCCGAATCTATCTGTACTAATACATTGTATATCCTCTTTATATGCATTAAGCTTGATCTCTTATTTGTTAAATAAGTTATCCTCAACTTGGATAAAACCAATTTTTTGATCTATTTTCCACCTGGCCTGTAATTGCCCATACTGGAACCATGTTTGAATTACCTTCTCCTCTTTAGTACCTCTAAGGATTTTAGTTGTAGTACCCCCTTTCCAGAGTAAGAAGCTGTCTGTAAGTAATTCTATCCGGTTTTTGTGCTATATTCATATTTTATATTTGCCCACTGGGTATCTTGTCATTTAATTTATGTTGATATTTTTTCCAAACCCGCAATATAGCATTCCTTAAAATATGACTTTTAAAAATTTTTGTCCACTTTTTTGTTAAACAACAGGTAAGCATGCCAGCCATATACCAAGTCATGTCCCTCAATATTCAATATCCTGTCATTGGTTAAGTCGATCCAATCACTAATTACGGATAGTACTACTGCGTCATAATATAATTTTAGATTGGGTAATTTCAAACCTCGCCTCTCACGTACATCTTGCATTATTTTAACTTTACTCTCGGCTTCTTTCCTGCCCATATAAATTTATTATACCCTTCTGCCATTCTAAAAGATTTGCATCTTTTTTTTAAGTATAGGTAACATTTGGAAAAGAAATAAGAATTTGGGTAAGATATTCATTTTCACTGCCGCTATCCTTCCCAGCAAAGATAACTGCAACTTATCCTATTTTTTCATCTCTATCTGTATACTATGCCAAAGTGGTTCATAATTGTACTTATATAATTTCCCATTTGAAATTAAGATGTTAACTCCGAGATATTTGACCTTTTGACTATTTCACATCCTAACATTCCTCCTAGTTCTTCCTTTGTTTAGTATTCATATTTATAGCTAATATTTTGTTTTCCCTAAATTTATTTTAAAACCAGACACTTGACCATATTGATTAATCGTATTCATTAAGATCATACTAGATTCCTGTGGTTGATCCAATATTATACCAAATCATCCACGAAAGCACGCACTCTGTATTCATGATACTGGCGGTGTCATCCAGTGGTGTTAGAGGGCAACCAATGGTTTCTTGTGCCGAATTGATCACTCTGTAGGTCCTTCCTGTCCACAGCTGTTAAACCAGCATATCATACTGGTAACGCAATATGTGAGGACACTTTCTATGGTGGACCGATAGAAAGAGGTCATCAGCCGTTGTTCCACCTGATTTTTTTTGCAGGACTCTAAGGAAATGAAGTCTCTGTTGGGCCTTTCCAATCCCACAAAATGGGACTGGAAAATACTACACTGGAAGGCCCTTAACCAGTTTTATTTCCTCCACGGTACAATTCCTGGTGAGATTGCAGATAGTCATCTGACTGTAGCACTGTTGAATATTTATGAATGTTACGTTGTATTTTCTTTACTTTTGATTTAAATTGTTTTTTTTTTTCATTCAACTGCCTTGGAATGGTTTATAAATATTGGAATAAATTAAAAGACATTGCATAGATTCTAGATGACACAAAGAGCTACTTAAGAATTGACAAAGAAGAGAAGAGAATCATACTTGAATAGAGAAAATGGCAGAGGGACTAAAGATAGTTCACACAGAATGAAACATAGAAGTGGGCAAAGAGAAAAATAATTGCAAAGACACTGTTAATATTAAGAAGCAGGAAAATGTGGGTGGTGGAGGGTTGATGCAGCTAAAAAATCACCTGGAATAGTGTAAGTAGAAGGTTTTCAAAAGAAGCCTTCAGCGAAGTGAACATAAGAATAAAAATGAGAAAATTGTTTGTGATGAAAATGAAGAATAGGGAAGGGGTATTGAATAGATTTTTTTTTTTCAAGGAATAGAATTAAAACATTAAAAAATGTCCGTGTCCAAGGGGGAAAAAAAATGAGGAATTGCTGTGAGAAAATTGCAGAATGGTAAGGCTGAAAATGTAAATAGCGTGACTAAAGAAATGGTATTATAAACTGGCTTAACTCCCCCCCCACACACTCAAATTCATTCATCTCATGCTTTAAATAGAACTTGTTAATTCGTGCGTGATGACTGCATCTCTGTCTGACGCTAGAAAAGAGCTATTGCTTTTCCCCTGTACAAAGGGGCAGGTACAGAAATGAATGCAAAAAACAAGGATGCCTCAAAAGATATTTGGCAGGAATCCTGATTGAAAGTGTAGAGATGACAATAAGCAAAATTGGGAAGCATGATGCAGCTTTATGGCCAGATTCGTATGCAGACAAGACTTCCATTCTTTATTGTTTTCTGTGTATTGCAACTTCCAGCTGCATGAAAGTATTGGTCTGTGCTACCATGCACTAGTGAATTGCGGCAATCAGGAGGGCTGCCTAGATCACCTTAGTGTCATCCACACAGTTGCTTTAGCATACTCCCCTTCTGTCCCATAGTGTTGTGGCCCAGCAGGAGCCGTTGGAGCTGCCACCAGATTCCAACACGAGGGGCCCTATGAGTCGGCTCTGGAGGATGTGGAGGACCCTGGACAGGGTTCCGACTCTGAGCAGGGCGCAGAGAGCTGGTTGGCCATCAGGAGGTGCCTGAGCCTTGACCAGTGGGGAGGAGACAAGAGAGTGTGATCCTGACGTTATGCATTGGAGCAGTGGGGAGGAGCCAAGGGAGTTGTTCTATGTCCAGATCGACATAGAGAGCAGCTACACAGTTACCAAAGATAATTGGGCCCAGGTGATTGTAATTAGGCTCCTCTCAAGATAGTATTTCAAGAGAGACTGGGAGGAGCCTGGCTTTGCAGGATTCAACGTCATTCTAATGCTGGAGAAGCTGTTATCTGTCAAGTCTGAGTTGCTGCCAAGGTTCTTATCTGTTTGTTATGCTTGGTTTTCAGCCACCGAGGTTTTGGTTTCTTGCTAATAAAGTGCTGTGACATTCCAGTTAAGCTTGTCTCGGCATTCGTTACTGGACGGAGGAGGGGGTCAGAACACATAGCTATATAGAAAACCCTCCCACCTTATATCTTGCTGCTCCCACAGCACAATCTTATTGCACACCTTGGAAGAGGCCTGCGCCACACTGCAGTATTTGCAGATTTCACTTACCACATTCTAGGGCCACGAAATTCCATCCCCGTCCAATGTCACGTAAAAAGCCTCCATCCATTGGTGCAAGCAACTGTTTTGTTATTGCATGCCCTTCTCTTTCCCATTGTACCATTGGCTGCTCAAACTTTAAAAAATGTGTCATTATTAGAGTTGTCATCATCCTCTGATCCATCCTTTCAGCCACTAGGTTGCAGCAAAAGTATTGGATTTCTTGGCTGCCATCTAGCCCACCATCCAGATTTGGGCAACCCAGATGCAGCCAGTGGACAATTGCTACTGAAGAGCTATAGTTTCAGAAAGAGTCTTAGAATGGGGGCTGTAGACTAAGAATGTGACATGGAGAGGAACAAGAAGGATATAGAGCTTTCCTCCCATTAGGTTGGAAATATAAGATCCATTCCCTTCAGCTAGAGTTTAAATTACAATTTCAGAGCTTTGCAATTTCTAGGCAACTGACTCATTAAAGAAATCATGGCACAAGCTGGAATTCCAGCCTTCCTTATGTCCAAAGGTGGACTAGGGGTAAGGGAAGAGGTCAGGGATCAGACTGTAGGAGTCCAGTAGAACCAGAGGTGGGGTTCCTACCAGTTCGCACCTGTTCGGTAGAACCGGTTCGTCAAATCTACCGAACCGGTTAGAAGAGGTTCCACCAGTGGACCCAGAAAGCAGGCCACACTACAGAAGAGGTTCCAAAAAATTTTGAAACCCACCACTGGTCCTTGGATATGATTATTCTCCACTATCATGCTCATATTTATAAAACTCAGTGCCTCTGTGAAAGGTAAGGATGGCTACTGCGTTTGTGGTGCAATCAGAACATTGCGTGTGTTGAAGTTGTTTTAACGCAAAACAAAGATGCCTTTTCAAAAACAAGGTTACATCATATTCTTATGCATGCCAGTGCTGTGTGTGAGGTAATTTAAGGTGGTTCTGACAAGTGTCATCAGCATCTTCATATTCGGTCACATGGGCGGCAAGCCACTCCCATCTGGTCACATGGGCGGCAAGCCACTCCCACAAAGGAGGCCACACCCACAAAGTAGGTTTGAAAATTTTTTGAAACCCACCACTGAGTAGAACCAATGGCCACAAGATTGCCATCTTATTGCAAGCTCTATTGCATGCTGGCATTCATTTGAAGCATCTCTTGCAATGGCTTGGCATTCTTGGCCAGTTGCATTTTTAAAAAAAGATGCAGAAAGAGGCAGTACTCAAAGAACCATGCACCTTTCTGCCTGAAAGCAAAACAAGTAGAATAGCCCTGCAGTTCCTCTGCTGATTTTCCTTGTGGCAACGGTAACCTTAACCAGACTCTGCTTGTGTCCAGATCATGTATGCCACTTAGATATCCTCATGGGCAAAAATCCAAACTCTAGTCCCCAGAAAAATCTAGGAGCAAATTTATTATATCCCTAACTATCAGACATGGTCCCTGTGACCCCTTATCTCAAAAGAACTATATACCATGTTTTCCCCAAAATAAGACAGGGTCTTATTTTCTTTGACACCCAAAATAAGCACTTGGCCTTATTTTCGGGGATGTCTTATTATTTTGAGGTGCAGGAGGCCCCCTTAACGTCGGCCCATGGCCTGCAGATCCGCTGATCCAGAGAGGGCCGAAGTTCTGACTCTGTTTCTGGCACACCCTTGCCAGCTGTAGCATGGCTGGGCCTGCCACGTTTTGCAGCTGCCACTAAGAGAAGGGGTAGCTAGGATTTGCGGGAGTGGTTTCCATGAGGGTATACAGTATATGATAAAGGAGGAGAACCTTGTGGCTTAGTGATTAACACAACTGCTTAATATATAATACAGCACAGGTTCAAATCCCAGTAAGGGTATGGCCAGCTGATGAGAGCTAAATAGCTTGAACTAGATCTATACTAGTCTCCCTTTATTTATTTATTCAGCTCAAATACATATTATATATATATATATATTATATATATATATATATATATATATATATATATATATATATATATATATGTGTGTGTGTGGTGTGTGTGTGTGTTGTTGTGTGGTGTGTGTGCTGTGTGTTGTGTGTGTGTGTGTGTCTTGTGTGCTGGTGTCTGTGTGTGTGGTGTGTCTGTGTCTGTGTCTGTGTCTGTGTCTGTCTGTGTCTGTCTGTGTGTCTGTGTGTCTGTGTGTGACGAGCCGATAGACAGAGAAAGGAAGCAGTATGCTTCCTCCCAGATTTGGGATACCAGGGTTGTGACACTAAATATATATACGTGTGTGTGTTGTGTTTGTGTGTGTGTGTATTCAAATAGGGCTAATGGCTGCAGGACTTCTCTGGCTGTTTATGCTCTGCATGAACACACTTGTAGAACACACTTTCTACACACAGTGTAGAAAGTAGTCAAACACTTTCAGAATGTTTTAATGAGATAAGATTAAAAAATAAGGCCATAAGGCTCTATTTCTTAGGAATGACCTAAGATGTCATTTCACAGCTTCTATAATACTCTATAAGATTTTTGCAACACTAGAACACTTTGCAAACAACAGATTAGTAATTCTTCCAAACCAAAGAGAAATCCTTGGATAACATTTTCATGTCCGTTGTATTACTGCTATACTAGGAAACAGGGCAAAAGTAATCAGGGATTTTTTTTTAATAATATGGGTTGAAAATGGAAAGGGAATCTTCCATGTCAGGCCAAGTATTATACAGTACAATACCATAGATATTATGTCATGTTAATTTTGTCCAACAATTTTAACATTCGAAATACTCTGCTGGTCTACTAAATTCAGTTTTGTCTATTCGATTAAGGGTTTCCACTTCCTGTGGTCTGAAGTTAAAGATTTCTTAATCATATATTTCAAAGAGCCGAGGTGGCGCAGTGGTTAGGTGCAGTACTGCAGGCCACTTCAGCTGACTGTTATCTGCAGTTCAAACAGTTCTAATCTCACCGCTCAAGGTTGATTCAGCCTTCCATCCTTCCGAGGTGGGTGAAATGAGGACCCAGACTTTGGGGGCCAATATGCTGACTTTGTAAACTGCTTAGAGAGGGCTGAAAGCCCTATGAAGCGGTATATAAGTCTAACTGCTATTGCTAATTCTATATTATGGCACTTAATACCAAAGATAAGTTACGGCATTTAAGTAACAGACAGACAGGTCCTAGGCAGCAAACCAGCACAGATAAGCCATGGCAGCAATCCAGTCTACCAAGGTCACAATAATGTTCTCCGACATTAGTTCCTTCGTTGACTTCTGCAAAGAGGGGCGGTGTGCACAAGCAGTCTTTTTATAGTCTGGAGAGGAGCCTAATGACCACCAGATGAGTGCAATTACCTCCTGTACTTGCGCAACTGTTCCTGACATCTATTAGCTCTTTGGTGCCGGGCATCCAGGAACAACTTCCTTGGCTCCTCCCCACTGCTGACGTCCAGATCACACTCCCTTGTCTCCTCCCCACTGGTCCAAGGCTCAGGCGCCTCCTGGTGGCCAACCAGCCTCTCTGCGCCCTGCTCAGAGTCGGAAGCCCTGTCCAGGATCCTCCACATCCTCCAGAGCCGACTCATAAGGCCCTTGCTGTCGAAGTCTGGTGGCAGCTCCAACGGCTCCTGCTGGGCCCACAACACATATGTAGAAAAGGCAATAAAGGGGATTTAAGAATGATAACTTCTCTAACAAAATCTGAGAAAATACATTACAATAAATAGCTGACATGACATGTATACCCCAAAGCCAATTGCTAAAGCTGAGCCTGAGCCATTCCTGGCTATCCATGCCCTGGCAGGTACAATTGATCTTAATTATTCTAAGTCAGTACTATTTTATTGCAAACATCTATTTGGGAAGCAGCTGATAATCCTGGAATTGCACATAGATATGTACCCAGAGAATAACATTTAGTTAAATAATTATGAAGATACTTCAGCATAATCGTAATTTTCTTTTCTAAATTATCTTTTGGTTTGCTCTTTTCTAGTGCAGCTAACAGGGGGAATAATTTTTCCCATCACTGACCTTCAATTTAGAACCAAAATGAGCAGCCCCACCCAAACTAAAGTTTCACAATATTAATTGTGCTAGACCATAGCATTCAAAGCAACCTATTCTACTGTCCATTTACCTCCCAAGTGAAATGAAAGCTCTGTTTTGATTTGAACTGTCACAGTTAATTTCTGCACATAAAACACATCCAGGGACAGCTTTCAAATGGAGTGTCACTTCTTATTTAGCAGGCGAGGGACTCTCTATTGTTGTCAAACCTTCTTTGCAAAGGCATCACTATCATGCTGATATGCGCAGCTATTCGGAAATGAAGGAACGGATACGCTGCTGCAAGGAATGCTAGAATCTGCCTTATGATGCATTCATCTCCTTAAAGGGGAAGGCTTAAATATCCTTTTAACCAGTTATTCTATCCCTTTTGTTTTGCAAAGTGTAGATAGATAAACAGATAATTTACTCCTCAGAATTACTTACGACTTTTCACAGTAATACATGAGGCACAGTAGAGCATAAGGTCCCTTCATATGACACATACTTGCTGAAAATAACATATAATAATATCTTTCTTTGACTAATTAACTTTAGCGCAAGGACACATGTGCTTTGGATTCTCTATCAAGATGTAAGAATAAGCCACAGATTGAATGTTGAATGTTTGAATGTTATTTTATTTATATGCCGCCCTTTTCCCCCCGAAGGGGACTCAGGGCGGCTCACAACTCAAACCAGGGAAGGGGGGATACAGACAAAATTAAAAACGACACAAAACAATGCATAATTTAAAAACACACAGCAGTCATACCATTCGAGACGGGAGCAACGGTTCTTTAGCCCCAGGCCTGTCGGAACAGCCAGGTTTTAAGGGCTTTGCGGAAGGCCTGGAGGTGGTGAGGGTTCGAATCTCCATGGGGAGTTCGTTCCAGAGGGTCGGAGCAGCCACAGAGAAGGCTCTCCTCCGGGTAGTCGCCAGTCGACACTGGCCGGCGGATGGAATTCGGAGGAGGCCTAATCTGTGGGATCTAATTGGTCTAGTGGAGGTAATTGGCAGCAGGCGGTCTCTCAAGTACATTATTATTTTGATTATATAAGAGAACCTCAGACTGGACCGTAAAGGGCCATATTCTGTGGCTTGTGGATTAAGATCCAAGCATGCTGTCTTATTTGCTATAGCCTCTGCATCTGATTCAGGGAACATGTCACTAAAATCTTATCTAAACAGTTTTCTACCCTTTGGGATATGTTGAAATCAATCTGCAAAATATAATAAATACTTATAAAAAAACATTTCCAAAACCATTTCTTCATTCTGTTTTTACTCCATAGAGAGGTATCAAAGATAAATCCTGATTCACTATCCTTGCAGAGTTTGGGGAGAGTGTTACCAAACATGGGTTCACTGACAAAAGGGCAACCGACAAAAGCGCGCCCGACGAAACCGCGGTGACAAAACCGCGAGTTCTAAACCGCGCCGACAAATGAGTGCTGAAGCGCGCCGACAACAGTGCGCCGACAGAAGCATGCTCTAACCCTAAACCTAACCCTAAACCTGACCCTGACCCTGACCCTAACCATTACCTTAACTTAAATCGCGCTTCTGTCGGCGTGCTGTTGTCGGCGCACTGTTGTTGGCGCGTTGATGACATCGCGGTTTTAGCCCCGTGGTTTTGTCGGCACGCTTTTGTCGGGCGTGCATTTGTCAGGTCACGCCAAACATGTGGATTGCATTGTTGCTGAGGACGCAGGATAGGCATGCTTAGATTTTGCAAAAGGTTTTGCCTGAGTTCCTCATCAAGGGTTATTGTCTAAACTTAGCAGCCAGGGGTTAAGAGGATGTATCCTTTTATAGATGGCTAATTGGCTAAAGAATCAAAAAAGGAATGGGTAGTAATAAAGGGCCATTTGAGTCAATAGAAAGAGGAAGAAGTTGATTCCTTCGAAGATTTTTTTTTTTTTATAAATGATTTTGACTAAGGGATTAGCAGTGAGGTGGTCAATTTGTTTTAGGATAGTTTTAAATAGGAATAGGAATAGGAATAAGTTTATTTATAGGCCGCCTTTTTCCCTGAGGGGACTCAGGGCGGCTAACAACTTATGGAGGGGATACAAACAATACATATAACAATATGTTATACAATAACATATAAATTATCTAATGGCCAAACTAAATGGCAAATATAAATTTAAGTCTAATTTAAAGTAAATGTAATGTGAGGTATATTGAAAGGAGGGACTTTACCTATTACTCGGTGAACTACTAACTCACACAGTATTCGCCATTGTATTGTAAGAGTATGTAGCTAATATTAATTTGAGGGTTACAGAACTGTGTACTGCAACATATGTGGAATCAAGTCCAGAATATCATTATATCATTCTAAACGCGGTTCCACCACAATGCGCGAACAACAAAAGTGCGCCTGACTAACCGCGGTGACTAAACCACGGTGATTAAAACCGCGCGACGAATGAGCGATGAATTAGCCCTAAAGCGCGCCGACAAAAGCGCACTGTAACGTAACCCTAAACCTAACCCTAAACCTAACCCTAAACCTTACCTTAACTTAAATTGCGCTTCTGTCGGCGCGCTGTTGTCAGCGCGCTGTTGTCAGCGCGCTGTGTCGGCGCGCTTTTGACATCACGGTTTTAGCACCGCGGTTTTGTCGACGCGCTTATGACGTTCACGCTTTTGTCAGGTCACGTCTAAATGCAATCCTGTAAAACATTTTTTAAATGCTTATTAGAAGATCGGATCTTGGAGAATCATAAGAAAACAGATTCTGTAAGATGCGAATACATGTGTATTGGCAAAAGCCATATTTTTAATATTAGGAGGGCAGCCACTTTTTCTATAGATACATAGAAGGAGTTCAGCAGCTATCTAACAGTGAATTCAGATGTCAGGATATCTGTTAGGATCTGGTCTGCAGATCACCTGATGGACCTCAGTCTGAGAACTATTTATGGATGGACCCATAATAAGACTTTCATCCTAACATCCAGAAAAAACCTGCTTTATTAAATGTAAATTAGTCTCTCCTTACAATTATCTTTTTTTAAAAAAAATCTGTAATCATTTCTTAATGTAGTCTGGAAGCTTTTCAATGTGTACTCCTTCCATAGGTTTGGTAAATTTTACAAAAAAAAAAATTATAGATTTTCCTTCCTTCCTCTAGAGATTTTACAACGCATCAAACAGCCCCATTTTGTGGGCCCTTCAGTAGGAACACAAGTGCAATAAGAAAAATGTGGGGAAATTCTACACTAACATTTTTCAGCCAGCTGAAAAACTTCCTGGGTTTTTAAGGGCAAAATTCTTCAGAGCAGAAAATCCCTGTCTTGACTAGCCCTCCTTTGGGAATTATTTGGGTTTGAAAAGTTACAATATACTGTTTTCCATCTTAATAGAATTACAGTAGAGGCATGTGGCATTCACATCCGAAGATGCCAAAGAGCTTCAGATCTGATGTGGTCACCCTTATTGTACTTGATAAAGCAGCAATGCCTCTTCCTGAGTGTGCAGAGTATCCTTGGGGACTGACAAAAAAATACTTCGAGTTAGGGAGATGATAACTTTTGGATGGGCCTTTTTTTGCAACCAATCCTAATGAGGTTCTTAAACCCCTACATAGTTGCATCCATGAGAGATTTGAAATAAAGTTCGGTGGGGGGGGGGGGGAGAGAAGTGAATTGCAGAGAGCTGTCTTATCCTTATGCTGGGCCACATAGATGTAATTTTTTAATTAGCAATAGCAATAGCAGTTAGACTTATATACCACTTCATAGGGCTTTCAGCCCTCTCTAAGCGGTTTACAGAGTCAGCATATTGCCCCCAACAACAATCCGGGTCCTCATTTTACCCACCTCGGAAGGATGGAAGGCTGAGTCAATCCCGAGCCGGTGAGATTTGAACAGCCGAACTGCAGAACTGCAGTCAGCTGAAGTAGCCTGCAGTGCTGCATTTAACCACTGCGCCACCTCGGCTCTTTTAAGATGAGGAAAGGTCCCTAGCAGTGATTTAATTCACCCTGAGTTGGTAGTCTCTCATAGCATAGCATAGCATAGCATAGCAGTTAGACTTATATACCGCTTCATAGAGCTTTCAGCTCTCTCTAAGCGGTTTACAGAGTCAGCATATTGCCCCCACAGTCTGGGTCCTCATTTGTCTCATTCTGCCTTGTGTGTTATATCCAAGTATGGTTGCAGCTCCAAGGGAAACTGGGTGCTAACAATTTCTCCCTCTCCCTTCCTCCCTCCCTCCCTCTCCCCCTCTGTCTCTCTAAATGGTAATCTATTAATTTTTCTGTTGGCTTAGTACAGTTTATAAGCTTTGTGCTAGACACACACGTTGGAAATTAAGGGATTGACTAGAACAGAAAACTGGGTAGCAGAGGAATTGACAAGACTTATGAAGAACCAGTATCATCCTCAGTCAATATTTAACTTTTCAATATGCAATGGGGATATATTTCACTTGTTCCATATACTTCGTATCTCTCTCTCTTTATCACTCTCGCTTTAGATAGTGTTTGGCTATGGTTACTTTTTGGGAGGAATTGTTGAAGGCTTTTAAATGAGCCAGAGTAGGAAAGTCAGGATGACAGCTGTAGAATGTTGTTCTTGTTGGAGTGGCCCCAGATTTAGTTTCATGAAGCCAAAGATTGATATATCAGCTTGGATGGAGCCAGACTGGAAGCTCGGGAGATAGAAGTGAGATGAGTAATAGAGACTGAGAGAGGAATAAGGCTTTAACAAATGCTGTTGCTAGTTGTTTACCAGAACAGAAGATCAGAGTCAACATGACCCTACTGGTATTTAGCCTATTTAGCATGGCAGGAGGAAGAAGAAGTGAATGTGTTGATTTGGGTGCATGTTGATTTCCCTACTATGGGAAATAGCAGTTGTTCTTAGCAGAACAATTCCAGAAATAGACCGGAAGACTGGAGGGGAAGAGATTTGGATAAGAAGTCCCATTGGAGTTCCAGAAACCTTGATCATTGATTATTTGGGATTTTATTTATTTATTTATTTATTAGACTTATATCCGCTTCATAGGGCTTTCAGGGCCTCTCTAAGCGTTTACAGAGTCAGCGTATTGCCCCCACAGTCCGGGTCCTCATTTCACCCACCTCGGAAGGATGGAAGGCTGAGTCGACCTTGAGCCAGTGAGATTAGAACCGCTGAACTGCAGATCACAGTCAGCTAAAGTGGCCTGCAGTACTGCACCCTAACCACTGCGCCACCTCGGCTCCGTACCATCTGTCATAATATCTTCCTGGACCTTCCAGTAGGTGTGGTTTGAGCAATCTACTGAACAGTCAGTTCCAATCTATACTTATAGAGGTAGAGAAATCAGCCACGTTTGGTATCAATAGAGTTTGGTACTCTACTGCACTTTTTAACATCTACACCAGGCGTCATGGGGAGGTCATCCATCTGTTTGGGATGTAGTATTATCCCAATATGCTGATGATAACTAGTTTTTTTGCTAGATTGAATAAGCTGTACTTTTGGAGACAAATTGGATAAACAAATTAAATGTCAGCAAGAGGAGGTTGAAGTGGGGTAGGGGAGTCACTGTGCCATACTGGAATGCAGACACACACAATACAACAAATCAAACCAATGTCTTAGAATTTAAGACAGCTGATTTCAACAAACATAGAGAGACTTGGGAAGGGTCCCATGAATGGAAATCCTAAAGGGGAAAATAACTCAAGAAGTTTGGGAAACTCTGAAAAAATGAGATCCAAGAACCAGCATGGTTGCATAAAGGACTCTCTGTTAAACCGAAAGACGAAAAAGATAACTATAAAAAAAGGAAAGAAGGATGCATACCTAGGCAGAACACCAGTATGTAGCCCGAATCTGCAAAGATGAAGTCAGGAAACCTAAAGCTCAGACTGAACTAAGGTTTGCAACAAATGTCGTAAAGAATAAAAAGTTCAACATGTTAAAAAAAAAACACCAGAAGGTAACTCTGGGTAATTTACAATATTTACATTTGTTATCAAGCAAAGGGAAAAATAGCCCAATCTACCAAAAGCAGAACTGAAAACGACAGACTAAGAATACAAGTTAAAATAGCCAAAAACATGGTAAGACAACACTTGTGTATCCTAGACTAGTTCAGATCACCAGAATCAGATCAATTACATCTCAGAGTTCTGAAGGAGCTGGCAAATGTGATCTCGGAGCAACTGAACCATATATTTCAAAAATCCTGGAACACTGGGGAAAAAGGTTTAAAAAGTTTAAAGGTTTATTGCATTTATATGCCGCCCTATTCCTGGAGGGACTCAGGGCGGCTAACAAACCCAGGGGAGGGGGGTAGTACACACAAGGTAACACAGAGAGACAAAATACAGAGAAAAATTTAAAAACAATCAACAGTCACACAATTCGAGCGGGGAAGGGAACTCATCAACCCCAGGCCTGCCGGAACAGTCAGGTTTTAACGGCTATACGGAAAGCCTGAAGGGAGGTGAGGGTCCGAATCTCCATGGGGATTCCTTCAAGAGGGCCAGAGCAGCCACAGAGAAGGCCCTCCTCCGGTAGTGGCCAGTCGACATTGGCCAATAGATGGAATACGGAGGGAGGCCTAATCTTGGGGTCTAATAGGTCTTTGGGAGGTAATTGGCAGCAGGCGGTCTCTCAAAAGAGCTGATGTGGTTCCCATCTTCAAAAAAGGAACAAAATGGACCTGGAAACTACAGCCCAGTCAACCTAAAACCAATACCTGGGAATATCCTGGAAAAGATAATCAATCAATGGATTTGAGAACAACTAAAGCAAACAAACATCAAGCATAGGAAATCAGGAGTCCAGGACAATTTCAAATGAATATATAGGTTTTATTGTATGCTAAAGCTCTCTACAGAATCTGAACTAATAATGGTCAAGCAAATTGGTGGTAGAAGAATCAAGAGAATTCAGGTGGATTGGACTTAGATCTCTTGTGGGTTTGAAGGGACTCAAAACTGATGACATTTTTGATCCCTTGGGCCTCAGTGGTGGATTCAAATAATTTAACAACCGGTTCTCTGCCCTAAAGAACAGCTGGGTAGGAGGGGCTCAGTGGTCATGTGACTGGGTGGGAGTGGCCAACTCAAAGTCACTCAGGTCGATGGGCGCTTCACCTTAGCTATATAATGGTAATAAGGGTTAACCGTAGAGACAGTTTCTGTAAGCAGGGCAATAAAGATTAGGCTAGAAACACACCAGAATGTTCCTTCCTGCCTTCCTTACAGGATTAGCTCTGTAAAGTGGGGAAAATATAAATGAGATTTTTTCCAACAACCAGTTCTCCCAAACTGCTTAAAAAGTTAAAAAGTTAGAGCCAAGGTGGCGCAGTGGTTAAATGCAGCACTGCAGGCTACTGCTAGATCAGCAGTTTCAGCGGTTCAAATCTCACCGGCTCAGGGTTGACTCAGCCTTCCATCCTTCCGAGGTTGGGTAAATGAGGACCCAGATTGTTGGGGGCAATATGCTGACTCTCTGTAAAACCGCTTAGAGAGGCCTGAAAGGCCTATGAAGCGGTATATAAGTCTACTGCTATTGCTAACAACCGGTTCTCCCGAATAGGTGCGAACTGGCTGAATCCCACCACTGCTTGGGCTTAGCCTGCTCAGCAAAGCTATTACTAGAAGCAACATGGATTTATCAAAACAGATCATTCCAAACAAATTAGTTATTTTTTTTTGATAAAGTGACTAAATCAATGCACCAGAAAAGCGTGGACATAACATACCTGGATTTCAGTAAGGCATTTGACAAAGTAGACCATCAACCTACTTCTTGATGAGATCGCAAAATGTGGGATGGATTCATAACTGAGATATGGCAACATGAAGAGTATCCCTGTGAGTGTGAAACTCATGGCTCCAGCAAAGACTGAGGAACTGATGCCTATATCAGTCTTCATACTCTCCAGACCAGGAGAAAATGGAGTTTGCCCTTGTAGGCTCCAGATAACTGGAATACCACAGGACAGGTTTAAGGCTAGAGACAAAGGAATCAACTATCTTGATCCCTGGTGGCACAATGCAGTACTGCAAGCTAAACTCTGCCCACAGCCTGGAGTTCAATCTTGATGGGTTCAAGGTTGACTCAGCTTTCCAACCTTCCAAGGTCAGTAAAATGAGGACCCAGATTGTTGGGAGCAAAATGCTGATATTGTAATCCACGCAGAGAGTGTTGTAAAGCGCTTTAGAGAAGTCTTAAGTGGTGATTGCTACTACTACGCTGCTTACAACAAAATTCAAGAGCGGTTTAAAAGACGCTAAATTTGTAAGTCTCACTTTCAAATACTTTTGAGAAATTGCCTATTAACTATCTTAAACTATTAGACACCTTTGGAACAAGAAGTTTGAAAAGTTGTTGGTGAGTTTATCTTCACTCTGAACAAAAGAAAAAAAAATTATAAACTTAAGAATTTAAAAGTATTTGAAATAAACAGCAAAAAGTTAAGTAAGATTTTTACTCAAGAACCTTATAAATTGATAAATTGGAAATGCCGAATTTACTGTATGATTTTGAATTAACTATATAAATAAAGCTTCTCATAAGAACCAGATCTATCTTCAGGGACGTGCAGTCACTAGAGGCAGGGGAGGCGTGGCCTCACCAGTCATGAGGAAAGGAAAGAATTTTTAAGAATTATTTTAAAATAATTAAAGCCAAGATAGTTGCTGCCAGATTCCAAGTCGCAGTGACTTGGAGTCTGCTTAGTGTTAACTATAGGAAGAGGCGAGAGAACTATGGGCCTCCTATGCATAAGCAATTTTTCACCTTTTAAGAGTTAAGCAAGGGTTAAAAAGCAAACAATTTCGTATGCAAAGGAGGCACGTGTTCTCTCGTCTCCTGTAGAGGGCATTTTTAGAGGCTTTTTAGAGTTCTCTGGGAGCAACTAGCTCAGTCTGACTCAGAGCTCTGGCCTTTCATGAGGCAGGCCAAAAGCAGAGTTGAAATCCTCTCTGAAACACCTGGAAAAGGTTCGTGTGTGGGGAGAGGGGAGGAATTCAAAAAATGTGTTTGCATGCAGAACCACATTGCCTTTTCAAACACACACACACACACACACCACACACACACACACACGCTGGATAAACAGTATATAAGCCCAGCTTCACTGATTACAAGTTTGAAAGGCAACGTGATTCACCCTGCAATCAAAGGCTCCGATCGGAAGGCAGCAGGGGAATGGGGGGGGGGGTATGGCAGAGGAGCTGCTTTCAAGCCTTTGGAAAATATATCCAATCCAACTTCTGTGTTTGTGTTTGTTTGAGAGTGAGGGGTGAGAGTGGGATCCAACTTCTCTGGGCCGTGTGTCTGTTTGAGAGAGGGGGGGGAGGGAGAGAGGGAGGAAGGAGGGGGAGGGGAGAAGAAAAAGAATGAAGGAAACTTATTTTGCAAGGGGGGGGAATCCTGTCGCTTTAAATCGAACTGAGCATGCCTGGCTGTGGAATTCTGGGAGTTGAAGTCCACAAGTCTAAAAAAATTGCTGCCTCACCAGCCATAAAGCTCACCACACGTCACTGTCTATCTTGGTTATTGTACGCCATAATAAAGGCTTTATGATTTTAGAAACAACATTAGAGGGGATTAAAGATTCAAACAGAAGAAAAAATGCTTATTTTGGTGTTGGTTAATACTGGAACATACAAAATGATACAAAACATCATAACAATGAAAACATTAAAGGATTTTTTTTAAAGAATGGAGTCAGCAGTTAGTGGCTGCAATATCAGCCTTTTCAGTAATGCTATCTATGGACATGTTATGTCCAAAAGATGTTAATGAGCAATTTTATCTGACAAGACAGAGAAGGAACAGAAGTGACTGCACTTTTAAAAATGACAGAACCAACAGGAATGACCTGGAAAATGTATTGTTATTGGGTCTCGAAAAAAGGCTTAAGTCTTTGAAGAAGCCTGTGTGATGGAATAAGGAGCTGAAGGGGCATCAATGCCATGACAATATTTGAATGAATTAAAGATTAAGACTGTTAGAGGTAAAAAGAAAGAATATAAAGTTGTGGTGTTTTTATCAAGGTTAAAATAAGACTTTTTTTTTTTTCAAAATTCTGGCAACCTTTTCTCTGGATTTTATGCTGACACAAGGATTGAAAAATACCTGGGCTTGCTTAATGGATAAAAAGATTGGATTGGGCTGAAGAGATGTCTGTTTATAATGTTATAGGAGGTGAAGTGTTATTGAAATTTTCCAAACCTGTGATGAACATTGCAAGCCAATTCTTACATCTTTCTTTTCTACCTCTTTATCATATTCTTTTTTCTCTCCTTTCTTTTTCTTTTTTTCTTGCAACGTTTTATTCTTTCTATTCTAATTTCTTTTGTAAGTTTAGTACGTATTGGATGTTGCTGTTGCAATAAAAAATTAATAAAAATTATATACAAAAACATCTAATGGAGATATTTTATTTTTATTATTGGAAACTGCTGTGCATCTTGCGATTGGAAATGGGTAGAAGTGAAATACAAATTTTGGGGGCAAATGAAAGTATATTAACTGATTGGTAGCAGTTGTTTCTTGTATATTAACTGATTGGTAGCAGTGTTTCTTGAAAAATGAATATAATCATGTGGTTCTTACGTTGTTTATAAATCTAAATCTAACCATAGTTTAGATGGTTAAAATAAAGCATATTGCTTATGGCAGTCATTATTTGGGGGAAATATAATGTTTGCAATTCTTGTATTAAGTTATAATGATTCTGATATAAAAGACAGATGGTGGGTTCTGGAACTGTTCTGCATTTAAACTTGTCCTTTTCTTATTTTGTTCAACCCAGCTTTATCACAATGGAATCTTCCCTACTGACGAACCTGTAACTGATTTATTAAAAGCAAATAAAAACTCGGCATGAGACTGGTGGTCAAAAGACTTTAAATGGAAATGCTCAATCTAAAGTGAAGAATAACATCATAGTAGTTTAAAGAAGGTTATCAGAGAGGAAAAAATATATTAAAAAAAAACTAATTCTCCTTTTAGTTCCAGCCCAGGAGTGAATTCAGCAAGATACTCTTTCTCAAGGGAGCCATTTAAGAATATAAAATTGTAGACTGTTAGGTTTAGAGTTTGAGTTCTGCAAAGCTTAGCTTCTTGCCCTTTGAACAGTGAGTCAGGGAAAGCGTATCTTCTTCTGAATTAGGTAGACAGTTTAATATCTACCTCTAAGATGTCATCTGAGGTTAACCTGGCAATAAATTTGTCTGCAATTACTATATATCAGAAAATACCAATTAGATAATATCCAATTCAGGCCATAATTTCCTGATTTGGAAAATTCTGCTTCAAGGAGGCAAAAAAATGTTAATTACCAACAGGATACATATCTGAAGAAATTGTCCACTTCATCCCACAATGCCCCAAGGAATGTGAGTTAGGACCATTAAGTTTTTCCAAAGTGTTTGTTTCCGCCACACCCCACTTAAAATTATCATATCCAAAGATAAAGGAAGGAGAGAAGGAGAGAAGGAGGGAAGGGGAAGGAGGGAGGTAAGGAAGGGGAGTAGGAGAGAAGAAACGAGGGGAAGGGAAAGAGGGAGGGAGGGAAGAAGAAGTAGGACCGTTCTAACATAAGATGGATCTATGGGATGTTAAAAAAGCAATCTTCAAGTATATTGTCAACAGTAGGAAAAATTGTTATAAATACATATTATTAATAACAGTTATGAGATAATATAATTGTGAATGTATATATGAAATTGATAAAATTAAAAAAAAAACAAAGATAAAATTTGTAAAGGAACCATTCCTACAACTAAAATACCAATCTGGCCTATTCAAAGTCCAAAATGAAATGGTTTTTAGACTGAAGATTGTGATTTTATTAATGGAGGCCAGAAGTTCTGGAGTCAATGCATCAAAGCTGGCATGTCATTCATTCATTCATTCTTTCTTTCTTTCTTCATTCATTCATTCATTCATTCATTCATTCATTCATTCATTCATTCATTCATATATATATATATATATATATATATATATATATATATATATATATATATATATATATTTCATGCTTCTTGATTGCCTATCTCACTCAAGGGGTGGGGGGTGGGCTCTGAGTGTGCACAGTATTTATAAGTACACTGGGCCCAATGTTGTTCAAAAAACTCTATTGGTATAACATGTCAGAATATTTTTTTAATGCCAATAAGTATAAATAATAAACTCTGCTGTAATGAATTCACATTTAGATAAACAGTTCAAAAACAGTTGAACAATTGTCTTT
Source organism: Thamnophis elegans (assembly GCF_009769535.1). Classification (NCBI taxonomy): domain Eukaryota; kingdom Metazoa; phylum Chordata; class Lepidosauria; order Squamata; family Natricidae; genus Thamnophis; species Thamnophis elegans. Next base: position 5,439,022 of record NC_045541.1, on the reverse strand, counting down.
CCTGAATCCAGATTTTCTTATTATTCTTTTTCTTACTTTGTTATAAAGATATCGCCATTTCTGTTACTGATTCATTTATTAGGTGTCTATTCTGATAACTTTTCTGATACATTAACTTTCAGCAAGTCTTAAGGTAGTCCTTCCTGGCAGTCCTCCTGAAGGAAATTTTTTTTTCCCCGCTAGCCTTCTGGCAAATTCTCACTGAGAATTGCAATGGAATATAGTTTGTGTTTTAGAGCCCCACAAAAAAACAAGAATTGCATGAGTATCAGGATTAATCAAGTTTCTTGGATTCTCCCCAAAGTATTTAAAATGTCCAAAGCTTTGCTCAAGCATTTTTTCCTCCCCACAGGAATTCTCATGCCGGTTACCACATTGGGGAGAAATGTGAAGCTCAAATATGGCGAGATGCATCACAACGGTTGCTTAAAATAATTGGAACCATGTCCAACTGGGGTGGGGGCATTGATTGCAGCAGAATCTTTCCACTTGAAGAATCTGTGACTGATAAAGGCTGTTGGGCAAAAATAAATAAAAGTTAAACATAAGAAAACTGGGACCGTGGCCATTATTACGTTGGGGAATAACCTCAAAGCAGTTTATAAAAGCAAGTAGGTTACCAGAGACAACAATATAATCAATAACACTCCTTTTAGTTCCAGCCCCATAGTGAATTCAGATGGATGATCTTTCTCTAGGAGACCTCTGAGGATATAAAGATTTAAATTTCACCTGTCTGTCTGTCTAGTTGGCTCTCCAGTTCTTCTGCAGAGAAAAGATCTCACTTCTATTTATAGCAATAGCAATAGCAGTTAGACTTATATACCGCTTCATAGGGCTTTCAGCCCTCTCTAAGCGGTTTACAGAGTCAGCATATCGACCCCAACAATCCGGGTCCTCATTTCACCCACCTCGGAAGGATGGAAGGCTGAGTCAACCCTGAGCCGGTGAGATTTGAACCGCCAAACTGCAGAACTGCAGTCAGCTGAAGTAGCCTGCAGTGCTGCACTCTAACCACTGCGCCACCTCGGCTCTTAATTTATAGTGAGGAGGGTCACCCAGCCAAATAATACTCTACTGCAACCATTTCCCCAATGGTCAATCATTCTCTCAGGATAGCAATATCGCCATTTTTCCAGCCATATCTGGATGGAAATACCAATATGGCCCATTCAAAGTCCAAAATGAAAACAGGTTTTTTTAGACTGAAGATTGTGATTTTATTAATGGCCTTTGAATGTTTTACCCTTTAAGTTGTGCAGTAGAAGTTACGATTTGTATCCTAATTGTAATTGTATTTCCCACTTTTGAATCACATTGCTATATACTACTAATTTGGAGGTATTAAAGCTGGAAATTCTGAAAGGGATGATCACACCAAATGATATCTAGCTGGGTGGAAAATGTAGTGCCTCTCCTTCAGCTATTTGTCCTCTGTCCATAAACTTGGTTGGAAATGAAGCAGTTTTAAGGACTCCTTCTGTGTAGTTCCACCTCTTCCTTCATGAATAGCAATAGCACTTAGACTTATATACCGCTTCACAGTGCGTTACAGCCCTCTCTAAGTGGTTTACAGAGTCAGCATATTGCCCCCAACAATCTAAGTCCTCATTTTACTGACCTCGGAAGGATGGAAGGCTGAGTCAACCTTGAGCCTGGTGAGATTCGAACTGCCAAATTGCAGGCAGCTGGCAGACAGCAGAAGTAGCCTGCAGTACTGCACTCTAACCACTGCGCCATCCTGGCTCTGATATTCTATCCAGCCCACATTTATCCTGGCCAAGGTTAGTAAATTCTCCTGCTCCTTTACATGTCCTGAACTGATTTTTTTAAAGGAAACACACACACACACACACACACACACACACACACACATTCTCTCTCTCCACATTAACCATTTTTCCCCCTAAATGCTTGGTTTGAAAAGGGAAAGGGCAGAATTCTTGTCAATTTCACCTGGTTTTGATATGCTCCTGAGGATTCCACTGCTCCTTAGCATGGGTGTAATTTGCATTGTATAAAAAGATTGCTCAGCAGGTTGCTTAACTTGATGCAAACAATGGTATTTATAGATTTCCGCTTCTAAAACAATTATTTTGAGTATCAAGAATACGGAGAGCAGTGTGCTGTGCACATCTAAAGACCAAACTAGAAATGACAGGGGCTGCAATGTTATTTATTAACCTGCCTGCCTGCTCATGTAAAGTTGAGAGAGGTGAGGGCTCTGAGAGAAACTAAATTTGTTACTTCTCCTTTGCTGGTCAACAGGGCAAGCACACATGAGTTTGATGCTAACTTTAGCGGTGTGCAGTGGATAAGAGCAGCAAGCATCCGTCATGTAAGAGGAAGAATGGGCTAACTCTCTTGAACTGACAAATGGACTCCTCTGTTGTATTTTTTCCTCCTGTAAACGGTTACTCATGCCCTTGTCACCTCAAGGCTGGATTATTGCAATGCGCTCTACATGGGGCTACCCTTGAAAAGCGTTCGGAGACTGCAGCTGGTCCAGAATGCGGCCGCGTGAGCGATATTGGGTGCACCGAGGTACACCCACGTTACACCTGTCCTCCGCAAACTGCACTGGCTACCAATTGGTCTCCGGACTCAATTCAAGGTGTTGGTTATCACCTTTAAAGCCCTACATGACTTAGGGCCAGCGTACCTTCGAGACCGCATACCTCCCAGCAGCCAGTAAGATCCCACAGATTGGGCCTCCTTCAGATGCCGTCAGCCAGACAGTGTCGGCAGGCGGGCCCCGGAGGAGAGCCTTCTCTGTGGCTGCCCCGACTCTTTGGAATCAGCTACCCCCAGAGATCCGGACCATACCCACTCTCATGGTCTTCAGGAAAGCTGTAACAACCTGGCTGTTCCGGCAGGCCTGGGGCTGTTGACCTCATTGTTGAGGTTCAGCCCCGATTAGAATGAATGTATGTGGTGTTGTGATTTTAAACTTTTTTTTCTCTCTTTTTTTTTTGTAAGCCGCCCGGAGTCCTTCGGGATTGGGCGGCATATAAATTTTATAAATAAATAAAATAAATAAATAATAAAGGACCCTTGCCCAATAGCGCTGGGAACGTCTGATTAGCCCAATGCAGTCATTCTGTGGAGTCTTCATACTGTTTCCAGATAGTAAACTACTGGGAAAGATCAACAATAAAGCTGAAGACATGCATTCTTACTTTCATTTGAACCAGGAGAGGTGCTTAAAAGGCGCTTAAAAGCTGGTTGACAGGCTGGCTGAAGACCAGTTTCAGGGGGAAGGCAACAGCCAAAGAGAATCATTTTTACGTAGCATTTGTCGTGGTTACGCTATTATTATATTTCTGACTCCCACAAAAATCACGTGGCAAATAAAAGAGGAAAGTGAACATCCCTAAACATCTTTCCCACCCTCGAGTTCTCCTGAGTATTCTTCTCTACACTCTGCACTTATACATTGCATAGGTACTGTGGATGTACCTGTAACGGAGTTTTTTTAACCTGGATGTACCTCAGGGGTGGGTTTCAGGCGGTTCGCAGCGGTCCCCGCAAACCGGTTGGTCGGCGAACCCGGAAGTAAGTAACTTCCGGGAACGCCGAAGGATCCATCCGCCCGCCCGTGTTTCTTACCCGGTTTTGACGAGTTCTGCACTTCCACGCATGCGCAGAACGCATACACCGCCTGCACGATCCTCCAGGAGCAGCTGGAGCATCACACAGGCACTAGTACACATGCGTGCACTGCGCGCGTGCACGAGGACGCCGCCGGCCCCATTCCAACCGAAGCGGTTGGAACGGGGCGAGAAACCCACCCCTGATGTACCTGTAACAGAGAATGAAGCAACTTTTAAAATAACCGGCAGACAATTCAAGAGAAGAGAATGGATCTGGATGGGGCAGCCTAGGCTGCTTAATAGTCATGTATGGAAAGGCAAGTTGGGAAGGAACAGGCAAAAGAGTTTTAACTTTTCTATTTTCGACTTGAATAAACAAGAGAGACACTATAGATTTCTCCCTGACCCCGCCAGAATACAATCCTTCGGTGTAAAATATTTCTCTTTGTATGTCTCTAAGTCAGAGTCCCCAATTTTTACTACCCCCATGGGTCCCACAATACATTAAGGAAGTCAGGTTTTAAAAAAAACCTATACCTTACTTTCTCATGTCGGAGTCACTTTGATAGACAGCAGTGCCAGGGTTTTTTTATAGTCCATTTCTAAAATGAAACCATAAATTTAAAAAAAATAGGCTTCATCCAGCAGACTTCATCGCTGGGGGGGGGGGGGAAAGCCTTTCCAGTCTGCTGATGAAATATAACATTTAATGGGATTTATGAGGCCAAGATTCAGGGAGATAATTTTCAGGACAGCTATAGGAGCATTTCCCTCCCTTCTCTCTGCCCTTTTCCTTTCCTCATCCTAAAAGCAAAGGGTGTAACACACACACACACACATGAAAATCTGTTAGTAATGAAATATTATTAGAAATAAGTCAGTTGAGCCTATACAAATTTCAGTTGGAGGGGGAAAAACCCCTGGTGAAAGGCCTTTACAATGAGGGGGTGGTGTTGAACAGAATACCTCTCCAAGGAGATAGCCTGTTTTATTTTTATAATAAAAATCTATAAATGAAGCACAGTACTGTACAGGTTTGCATTACGACATCCCGGACTAGGTTTTAAAAAGAAATAAAATCTTAATATTGCTTTTTGGTGTTTCTTAGCAGTTATAGCAGTTAGACTTATATACCGCTTCATAGGGCTTTCAGCCCTCTCTAAGCGGTTTACAGAGTCAGCATATCGCCCCCAACAACAATCCGGGTCCTCATTTCACTTCTACCTCACCCCTCTAATCCTGCTTCCACTCTCCCCATCTTTTAATTGAATTGTGGTATTTGGTTCTGTGTAGCATTTATTTTATTTTATTTTTGTACAGTTTTTATTTTTTTTACGATTGTAAGCTGCCCAGAGTTGGGGTAATAGCAATAGCAATAGCAGTTAGACTTATATACTGCTTCATAGGGCTTTCAGCCCTCTCTAAGCAGTTTACAGAGTCAGCATATCGCCCCCAACAACAATCCTGGTCCTCATTTCACCCACCTCGGAAGGATGGAAGGCTGAGTCAACCCTGAGCCGGTGAGATTTGAACAGCCGAACTGCAGAACTGCAGTCAGCTGAAGCAGCCTGCATTTAACCACTGCGCCACCTCGGCTCTCTTCATGCTCTTTCGTTATAGTGACTGTTCCTAAAATAACGCTTTTTGTGGGGAAGGGGGATAAGAGAGCCTCTGTGACTTCTGATCACAGTGACCAGCACGGATGAGGAATTGAAGCAAACCTGCCAGAGAGTGTCATATTTATTAACAGCTCCACAACTCTCCAAATTAATGTGTTTTTCTTCTCTTTGACAAGCTGAGATGGGCACGTGTTCTACTTACCTTAATGGACGGGATCAGTGAGTAGAGCTCATCAATTAACTATCTCATTAAGCTGACTACAGCTTCATTTTAAAGGCAGGCACAAGAGCTATTTACGATCTCGGGATGTTTCATATCTCCACTGTGAGGGTGCCCAGAGACTTCATGGTGTAGAGCAATAGTGGGATTCAAATAATTTATCAACCGGTTCTTTGCCCTAATGACCAGCAGGGTAGGCGGGGCTCGGTGGTCATGTGACTGGGTGGGCATGGCCAACTCAATGTCACTCAGGTTGATGGGCGCTTCACCTTAGCTGTGACAATGTAATCAGGGCTAACCAGAGCGGCAGTTTCTGTAAGCAGGGCAATAAAGATCAGGCTAGAAAAAACTCCAGAATGTTTCCTTCCTGCCTTCCTTACAGGATTAGCCCTGTAAAGTGGGGAAAAACAAAATGAGATTTCTTCCAAGAACCGGTTCTCTGAAATACTTAGAAAGTTACCAACCGGTTCTCCTGAATAGGTTCGAACTAGCTGAAGAGCCTATGCAAAGTTTGGGGGAATTAAAAAAACCAACCCTGCCATCTCCTGAAACAATATTTTTTCTTTATTCAAATTGTATTCTGAAATGATGGTGTGCTTATCTGAAGGCTTCAGCTGACCCATTTCCATTATATTTTGAAGGTTTATATTGGGTTTTCAAAAAGCTATGCATTTAGTCTTCAAATTAGACTTCTCCTGGTAGTAAGTACCTGTAACAAGGTTATATTTTGCCACATTAGAATAGATTTCCTTCTCTAAGCCTTTTTCTTAATTCTGGTATAGCCTTACTGGGCATGTCAAAGGTTAAAGAATATAGTGAATATACAACAGTTGTCGGCATATACTTGGGCCTACATGCATATCTATTAAAAGTATATACATATTACTTAGTTTTACAATGGATAAATATTTATAAACCCTGGTGTTATATAGCCATCTCTATATCTGTATATCAATATGTATATATTGATATCAATCCATTAAAAACCAAGAACAATGGACATTTTTAAAGCCATGCCTTAAAGGACAAATAAAAACAAAGAAAATAAGAAACATTACAATATTGCTCTGTACTGATGGATTAAAAATGCCTTGATCAGCCATCTGAAAATGAGGACAGGAAAGCATTTCTGCTACTCCTGCAAAAAAAAGGGTGCCTTCCTTGGCAGCTGGACACAAGTGAGGGCTTCTTAGGATAGTTGCAACAGGCATTATGCTCATTCAGCTCCCCTGGCCTCAAGCCATCATATGCATTAGAAGTAATAGGCTGCACTCAGAACAGCACCCTGAAAATAACAACAAAGGGAGGGAAGATGGAATAGGATTGGGTGTAATATGCCAAGCATCAGAAGCCATTCCAGCTGCAATGTTTTTCATTGAATGTAGCTTGTAGATATTCTTACAGCAAAAGATTGATCCCAGTTCTGTCTCTTAACTTGGTTACTTGTCCCACGATTTCTCCCGCGTCAATTTTAATTGAAGAGAAAAATTTATGCAGGCAGAGGGAATCACAGAGTATTCTTAGAGTGCTTCTCCTCTGCATCTTCCAGGAAAGCAGTTTGCATAAACGGGGTCAAGCATCTGAACAATAAACTGAAATATATAAAGGTTTATCTACAATTGTGTGTGTGTGTGTCTGTGTGTGTATTGCAATTTGTGCTGAACCAGGGAAATAGGTATGTATTTTGTGTCACAACCCCTGGTATGCCCAAATATAAAATACATACCTATTTCCATGGCTCAGCTGATAAAGGAGGAGAACCTGTGGCTTAGTGGCTAACACCACTGCCTAAGATGTAATATAGCCCAGGTTTGAATCCCAGTAAGGGTATGGCTTAGCTGATGAGAGCTAAATAGCTTGAAATAGATCTATACTAGTCTCCCTTTATTTATTTATCAGCACAAATTGCAACACAAATGTAACAAAGGCAACAGTAAAAATAATGGCTTTCTGTCTGGATGGTCTCTTGTGATGAGCCGATAGACAGAGAAAGGAAGCAGTATGATTGATTGAAACCCACCACACACACACACACATACACACACACACACACACACACACACACACACACACACACACACACACACATATATATATATATATATATATATATATATATATATATATATATATATATATATATATATCGTTCTCTGTAGCTCAAATGGTTAACTCCGTGCCTGGGAGGCAATGGAGCACCGGTTCGATTCCCAAACTTGGGTATGGCTAGCTGATGAGAGCTAAATAGCTTGAAATAGATCTATACTAGTCTCCCTTTATTTATTTATCAGCATAAATATAACAAAATGTAACAAAAAGGCAACAGTAAAAAATATTGGGTTTCTGTCTGGATGGTCTCTTGTGACCAGCCTAATGACAGAGAGTGGAAGTGTGACCTTCCTCCCATACTTGGGCATACCAGGGGTTGTGACTTTAAGTATATACCTCCCACCCTGGCTGGCTGATAAGGAGTCGTTCTCTGTAGCTCAAATGGTTAACTCCGTGCCTGGGAGGCAATGGAGCACAGGTTCGATTCCCAAACTTGGGTATGGCTAGCTGATGAGAGCTAAATAGCTTGAAATAGATCTATACTAGTCTCCCTTTATTTATTTATCAGCATAAATATAACAAAATGTAACAAAAAGGCAACAGTAAAAAATATTGGGTTTCTGTCTGGATGGTCTCTTGTGACGAGCCTAATGACAGAGAGTGGAAGTGTGACCTTCCTCCCATACTTGGGCATACCAGGGGTTGTGACTTTAAGTGTGTATATATATATGTATGTATGTATGTATGTATATGTATGTATATGTATGTATATGTATATGTATATGTATATGTATATGTATATGTATATGTATATGTATATGTATATGTATATGTATATGTATATGTATATGTATATATGTGTGTTTTTTTATTTGTGCTGATAAATAAATAAAGGGAGACTAGTATAGATCTATTTCAAGCTATTTAGCTCTCATCAGCTAGCCATACCCTTACTGGGATTTGAACCTGGGCTATATGGCATACTAGGCACACTAGGCAGAGATCTTAGCCATTAGGCCACAGGCTCTTATCCGTTTATCAGCTTTATATATATTATCATATATATAAAAACATCATTTCAAGGCCAACAGAGTCTCTTTGGGCACAAAGTTTAAACTCCCAATTAATTCAAAAAACACACTTATTTTCATTTCATTTGTTCCATGTAGTGTCTAACAAAGGAGGCAAATTAAAACATGTTAAAAAATACTTCCAAGGAGATCATCTTCAAGAGTAAAAGGAGAACCAAGTTAGTGTGTGCTAGTCAAAAATCAAAGGAAGCATGATGGTACGTTTTCCGATTAACAAATTGCATTAAAAGGCATAAGCTTTCAGGAGTTAGAGTTCAATGCATCAGGTGCACTGAATTATTAAATTGATGTTGGAGGGGGGGGGAGAAAAAGTGGGAATGCAGAGGTAGATTACACAGATTACAATTACTTTGTGTTAAAAAACCACTGTGTTTGGCAAGGCCTTCTGAGGTAGCCAGAAACTTTTTGAAGGAAGATTCAATGCCAGCATTATTAAGTGAGAGATATATACCATCTGGAATGCTGTGTATCAGCGTCCTACGAAGTTAAAATGCTCTCCTATCATTTTGTCTTTGTTTTGAGTTCTAATGTCAAACTTGTGTCTATTAATTCTTTCATGTGAAGTTTAAAACAAAAGAAACAGGTGCAAAATCTGCCGTTTCAAAAAAAAATTGCGGTTGGCACACTGGGAGAAAGTCTCAAAATGCCATTTCTAGTCATACCAATTTGCTGGATATCCACATTAGGTACAGAATTCAGAAATACGTCTAACTGCAAAATTGGATCATTTCCTGGAAAGATTGTTCTTTTCTGTCAGAAACCAGATAAATGACAGTACTATCTGCACTACCACTTCTCTTGAATTAAATCTTAATTTGTCACCCTAGTTCCCATATATCATTACATGCAGGTATGGATTTTTCTTCCCAACCTCCTTGACATTAGATGAATCGGAAACTCTCAGCATATTCAATGTCAGAAAAGCAACTGTTTTATTTTATTTACGTATTTATTTATAAAATTTATTGGCCACCAATCTTAACGCCAATCTAAGAGCCGAGGTAGCGCAGTGGTTAGGGTGCAGTACTGCAGGCCACTTCAGCTGACTGTTATCTGCAATTCAGCGGTTCAAATCTCACCGGCTCAAGGTTGACTCAGCCTTCCAACCTTCCGAGGTGGGTGAAATGAGGACCCAGACTGTGGGGGCGATATGCTGACTCTGTAAACCACTTAGAGAGGGCTGAAAGCCCTATGAAGCGGTATATAAGTCTAACTGCTATTGCTATTACCCCAGGGTAACTCTGGGCAGCTTACAATCATAAAAAAAATAAAAAAAACTGCACAAAAATAAAATAAAATAAATGCTACACAGAACCAAATACCACAATTCAGTTAAAAGATGGGGAGAGTGGAAGCAGGATTAGAGGGGTGAGGTAGAAGTGGGATCTGTTGTTAATCAACCCCCTCCACTGGGATACTCCCCCATTGAAGCCCCATGCCAACTATCAGATCCACATCTTTAGTTTCGGAAGACTGGGGAGGTTGGACCAAACCTCAGTCTGGGAGGTACAGGACAGATGCAATGGAAGAGAAGGCTCTTCTCCTGGACTCCGCCAGGTGGAATACCCGGGGCAACAAGCATGCCTGTAACGTTCCCGTGGTTCGTCCATGAGGCCAATGTGGAGAAAAGACAGGACACAATCTTTCTCGGGATGGAGCGACCCAGATGGGGGGTCTGAGAGCCCCTTTTATTGAGATAGGACAAAGGCAGGAGGAGCAATAGCATGTGAGTAAAGACAGCCTGTAAAAGTACAATTTCTAATCTACTGCTCAGGAAAGTTCTTTCTATATATGGTCAAATCCTGGACGTCAATGGTAGGGCACATCTCAGAATGTTATGTTATGAACTATCAGGATGTTATGGCGTTTTAGGAGTTTGTTTTCTCCTGTGTGGTTCAGTGTGGCTCTGCATGCCCTAGTATGAACTAGGCCATGGGGGACACACATCTACACAAGGAACTATATTACAACACATGCCTCGTCTGCCAGCATGGTTGGAACAGGCCAATTCCAGTGGGATGAGAGGGTCCCTTAAGTAGCCTGAACCCATGTCAGAAAGGGCTTTACCAATGCCTTGAACTGCACCCAGAAGCAGCCAGTGCAGCTTACAGAGCAGTGGTGTTACATGGGCCATTCTTGAGGCCCCAAGAACTTCCTGCACCACTGCACTCTGCAGCTTCCAAATGCTCTTCAAGGATTGCTTCCTGTAGAGTTAATTGCAGTAGTCTAATCATGCAACGACTAGAGCCTGAATGACTGAGTGCAGGGACTCCTGATCCAGTAAAGACTGCAGTTGACACAGAACCCAACGTTGTGCAAAGGCTCTCCTGACTGCTACTGCTCTCGGAGAACTTAAGCACATGCCAAAAATGGCCAACAAATTATTTATTCGATAGATGATATTTACACTGTATCCGTACAATGTCATCTACTTTATCAAAACTCTTGGAAGATCTACTGCTAATAATTTACTCCCAATATATCATGCATATAAATGGTAATTACAGATATTGTTAGGTTAATAAATTGCAGAAAGTATTCTTGCTAGGTCCTGTAAGATGCCACTGCTTAATACAGTGTTTCTCAACCTTGGCGACTTTAAGTCCTGTGGACTTCAACTCCCAGAATCCCCCAGCCAGCTGTGCTGGCTGGGTGATTCTGGGAGTTGAAGTCCATAGGACTTAAAGTCGCCAAAGTTGAGAAACACTGGCTTAATAGATGGAACCTGGAGTGTACTCTAGCTGACCTGACCAAATGGGTAGATACGGAGACATTCATATGGAGTAGCCAGAGGTCCACTTTTGGAGGACAGTCACAAGTGTCCAGAATTGAACCCATAGCAAGTCTAAAATCTCTAAGAGGAGCTGAACAGACCTCAAACCATGATTGCATCACCAATCAAATGGTCTGTGAAGCAGACCAGATCATACCCACTGTAAAAATTGCATCAAGGATAGATAGAAAACGTACTTTGAAATTGGAAGATTAAGAGCACTTTAACTTCCTCAAATATAGCAATAGCAATAGCAGTTCGACTTATATACCGCTTCATAGGGCTTTGAGCCCTCTCTAAGCAGTTTACAGAGTCAGCATATCGAAGTAGCCTGCAGTACTGCACCCTAACCACTGCGCCACCTCGGCTCTCATGTTTAAATGATATATTTACATCTATCATAACATTTTTCTAAGCAGATACTCAACAAATAATTCACTATTTGCATTCATCCTTGGGTCTTTGAAATATTCAATATTCATCTTATTCCCACCCATTGATATTAATTTGCTTTCAGCCATTCAGTCATGTCCGAACCTTTAGATCAGCACTTTCCACATGCCTCTCTCTGTATCACACCAGAATGGGACAACTTGCCACAGCCAACTTGCTGCGGGCAACTCAGCCCTCTCTAAGCGGTTTACAGAGTCAGCATATCGCCCCCACAATCTGGGCCCTCATTTTACCCACCTCGGAAGGATGGAAGGCTGAGTCAACCCTGAGCCGGTGAGATTTGAACCGCCGAACTGCAGCTAGCAGTCAGCTGAAGTGGCCTGCATTACTGCACCCTAACCACTGTGCCACCTCGGCTCTATATGGGCTGGAAATGAGACAAAGGCAGTGTTTTGAAGATGCGGATAGGGCAAGATAAGGAGAGAAGACCTGCGGGGGTGGAGAGGGGGGACAGAATGTGTCTCCCGTGTATAAGAAATATCTGCCTCCTTTGTTCAGGGAGGTTAAGCACAGAAGCTTTATAGTTAGCCAACTCTACCATTTCTTGCTTAATTGATTGACAAGAGCACATTGCTGAATGCCTGGATAACAGGGTGAGAGAGAAAATAGAAAAAAAATAGGATTGGGAGATGGTGGTTAGGCCTTACTAGCAGACATGTCCACAGGATCCGATCCTATTGTGACCATCAGGTATAAAAGGGGCAGAGTTTGCCTAACAATGGCTTTGTTCTCCCCCCACCCCCACCTCTGCTTGAACCTCCACTTCAAAAGCCCCCCGGGGGGCAATGGGACAAATCAGGGGTGAAATACTACTGGTTCAGGCTGGTTCAACCCAACCAGTAGTAAAAAAAATGCTTTAAAAAGTAAAAAAAACAAAAAACGTTCCAACAATCAGCTGTGCGATCATCAGAACCTTTTTTTTTACTTTTTAAAAGCATTTTTACTACCGATCATCTGTGCGATAATCAGCTGTGTCTAATTGTCTGTGAGGTTCCTGCATGTTGCAGGGACTGTTTTGTGTGAAGTCCAGCTGTGTTTGCATTGTGTTATTTTTGTGTAAAGTGTGATAGTCTATTTTTTTTAGCTCTCTATGACTCTGTGAGGTTCCTGCATGTTGCGGGGGACATTGTGTGTGAAATCCAGCTGCTTTGACATTGTGTGTGTCAGTTGTGCAGCCACGCCCACCCGGTCACATGACCACCAAGCCACACCTCCCTGGTCATATGACTGCCAAGCCCCCACCCCCCACCCAGTCACATGACCACCAAACCACACCCACAGAACCGGTAGACAATTTTTTTTTGAATTTCACCACTGGGACAAATGCTCAGGTTTGAAACGGGAGTTTCTAGGATGCCCAGCCACAATCTGAGCAAGGCATCAATTGCAAGTAAGACAAAATGGGAGGTTTGTCTTGTCATTATATTAGTTTTTGTAAAAGTTTCTGAAATGGATCAGTTTCATTTTGCCCTTTGGATCACCCAGAGTATGGCGACTGGATAATGCTGTAATATATATTTTAACAACCCGTTGAAAGATCCTTGGGTACCTCTGAGAAAAGAATGGCAGATGCCTCTTGATAAGCCCTTCTTTAACCAGGATTTCATCACTTATAAAGCCCTTCATGGTATTGGACCTGGGTACTTGAGAGACCGCCTGCTGCCAATTACTTCCAATAGACCGATTAGATCCCACAGATTAGGCCTCCTCCGAATTCCATCCGCCGGCCAGTGCCGACTGGCGGCTACCCGGAGGAGAGCCTTCTATGTGGCTGCTCCGACCCTCTGGAACGAACTCCCCGTGGAGATTCGAACCCTCACCACCCTCCAGGCCTTCCGCAAAGCCCTTAAAACCTGGCTGTTCCGACAGGCCTGGGGCTAAAGAGCTGTTGCCCCCATCTCAAATGGTATGACTGTTGTGGGTTTTTAAATTATGTATTGTTATGTTTCGTCTTTCATTTTCTGTCCATACCCCCCTTCCCTGATTTGAATTGTGAGCCGCCCTGAGTCCCCTTCGGGGGGAAAGGGCGGCATATAAATATAATAAAATCAAATCAATCAAACATGGCAATTTTCCATTTCAAAGAAGCAAGGAAGCAGAAATTGTACTGTTATACTCCATGATATTTTTTACAGGCTATATTCACAACTTCCTTTATAACAAATATAAATTATGTTTGTGCCTATATAGCTACATACACCATGAAAAAGAATTAACATAGCCAGTGAAAGAAAATAAAGATTTCAATGTGCATGTTTGCATTATTTATTTTTAAATTTTATACCTCTTTCATTTCCCTCAGAAGCTTTTAGAGCAGTTTTCAGAATAAATACTAAATTATCATAAAACAGTGACCATAAAAACAAAACAGTTCATAGATTATAAACCTATCGTTAAACCCCAGCAAACCATAACTTTATTATACGTATTTCTTCAAGCTGGATTTCAGGGCAAAACAGCACAGGCGGAATTGTCAATATACCTCCAATTTGCAGAGCTAAAATGAGAGATGGGTTTCCTTGCAGGGACGAAGAAGGCAGCCACGCGAGCGATAATGGGTGTACCTAGATACACCCATGTTACACCTATCCTCCGCGAGCTGCACTGGCTTCCCATTGGTCTCCGGACCCGCTTCAAGGTGCTAGTCATTACTTTTAAAGCCCTACATGGTATTGGACCTGGCTACCTGAGAGACCGCCTCCCGCCATTCACCTCCCAACGACCAATAAGATCGCACAGGTTGGGCCTCCTCCGGGTGCCGTCGACCGGACAATGCTGGCTGGCGGCTCCCCGAGGGAGGGCCTTCTCTGTAGCTGCACCGGCCTTGTGGAACGAGCTACCCGCAGAGATCCAGACCCTTACCACTCTCCCGGCCTTCTGCAAAGCAACTAAGACCTGGCTGTTCCGGCAGGCCTGGGGCTGTTGATTAATATCCAGCCCCACTTGATTGAATGGATGATGCATCAATTTTAATCATTGTATTTTTACACAATTTTTAAATGTTTTTAACTTATGTTTTACTTTTGCTGTGAGCCGCCCAGAGTCCCAAGGGAGTGGGCGGCATACAAGTCTTATTAAAGTTGAAAGAAAGTTGGAAGTTGGAAGTGGAAGCTCTACACAGGATGCTTTTTAAAGGCTTTTCTACCTCTCTAAGGCCCCATTTCTCAATGGGGCCTTAGAGTAGGTACAAGGAGGTGCGTAGTAGGTACTTGATTGCTTGAGCCCAGCTTTGGAGCCCAGCAAGGATCCCAAAAATCAGACTGACCTCCTGAGCATTTAGCTCTAGCCTACAAGCCTTCTATCGTTGGTGGAAATGGGGGAAGAAATCAGTAATCATGTAAAAGGTTAGATGACTTTTCTTGATTTATTTTTTTCCTATTATTTCAACTTTTGAAATAATCCTTTTGAAAAGGGAAAAAATTGCTATAAGAGCCTAATCCCCAGCAGATATAGTAGAATGAATTGGAATGCTTTGGTTCCTATTTAAGAAAATATGCCTTGGTTCACACATCACATGGTTTATTGTGGCCTCATGTGGTCTTATGGTGGTTTATTAAACAAATCTTGGTTAAGTACATGGTTAAAACTTGCAACAATATGTAAACACTGTCATATTACCTACTAAGACTGTATTACTATTATTCTCCTCTTCCTTCCTAGGACCTGTCTCTTCCCACTTATGTCTATAACCATGTTGCTTGTATCTTTAAATTTTATATTTTTTATTTGTTTCCTAGTATAATTGGATTGCTTATTAGTAACCTATGACTTTCACTAAGTGTTGTATCTATGATGCTTGATGAATGTATTCTATTTTATTTTTATTTTTTTATTGAAAATTTTGAAAAAAAGACTTTTACAAATGTTTACTTCCCTCCCCCTCCCCTCCCCCCCAACCCCCCCCAACCTCCCCCCCCCCCTGCTTCCCAGAACCAATACAGGGTATAAATCTTTAACAAAGATATTCTAAAATAAACTTTAAAAAATCATCTCTCATTTGAGCTTTAACTCCTCTTTGCTAGGCTAATTCTAAACAGATTATATCATTCCTTTCTTCAGTCATAAACTATCTGGAATTTCTTAGTCCCATATTTATTTTGAATATAGTCAATCCATCTTCTCCACTCCAGTTTATATCTCTCATTTGAATGATCCTTGAGATATGCTGATATTTTAGCCATCTCTGCTAAGTTTGTTACTTTTAATGTCCATTCTTGAATAGTAGGCAAGTCTTCCTTCTTCCAGTATTATGCCAGTATTTTTCTTTATGCACCCTGAGAGCATCTGCACCAAAGACAAATTCCTTGTGTGTCCAATCACACTTGGCCGATAAAGAATTCTATCTATCTATTCTATCTAAACCCTTGTCTTTATCAAGGAAGGCCTCTGAATAGACTTTATTAGGCTTCTAATTCTAGAATATAGAGGCCTGGATTACTGTAACGTGCTCTACATGGGGCTGCCCCTGAAGAGTGTTCGAAGACTACAGTTGGTCCAGAATGCAGCCGCGCGAGCGATATGGGGTGTATCTAGATACACCCATGTTACACCTATCCTCTGCGAGCTGCACTGGCTCCCCATTGGTTTCCGGACACGCTTCAAGGTGCTAGTCGTTACTTTTAAAGCCCTACATGGTTTAGGACCTGGCTACCTGAGAGACCGCCTCCTGCCACTTACCTCCCAATGACCAACAAGATCGCACAGGACAATGCCGGCTGGCAGCCCCCCGGGGGAGGGCCTTCTCTGTTGCTGCGCAGGCCCTGTGGAACGATCTACCCGCAGAGATCCGGACCCTTACCACTCTCCCGGCCTTCCGTAAAGCCATCAAGACCTGGCTGTTCCGGTAGGCCTGGGGCTGTTGATTGATATCCAGCCCCGCTTAGATGGAATGGATGGTGTGGACTTTTAATTGTATTTTTTATTCTTAAATTTTAAATGTTTCTTTTGTCTTGCTGTGAGCCGCCCAGAGTCCCAATGGGAGTGGGCGGCATACAAATTTTATTAAACTCGTAAACTCATAAACTATGGGTTGTCTGAGAGGTGAGGCAGATGGCCAAAACATGATTATGAAGTTCTTGTGAATTGCCCAATGTAAAGACTTTCAGCTTGATGAGTCATAGGTTTTACAGGCTTGGTCTAAATGTTAAGCACATCATTAGACATGTGGCATGAATGTCAAAACCCTATTTGCATATTTTCCTTAATGATTCAGAACTCACTCATCTCCTATTAGATGGAGATTCTGAAATTCCAAAGCCTCCTTGAGAATGATGTGCCACCTACTTGAACCCACACGGGTGATAGATCTCAGTCCAGTAATGCCTAGACCAACGCTTCCTGTGGTTGAGACCTCTGAGGCAGTAACAGAGTGATTATAATGCTGATTAAATGTGCACATCTCGGAGGAGTTGTGGGTTCTTTAATAGCAGTTCTGTTGTGCATAGTTACTAGGCACATTTTCATCTTCCCTCGCATCTTGCACCGGCAGCTAATGAAATTCTTTAGAAATTATTTAACTTGCTATTTATGCTATTCCTTGTTAAATTGCTGCTAGAATGCTTTATTCTTTCCTAGTAAGTTTGTACCTTTCACCCCTGGCGTGCTGATGTCTTAACTAGAACATCTGCTGTAGAGTAGATGCTGGTTTTGTTTTTTACATCTGTTTGGCTAAACATACCAGTAAAACTGAAATATAATTAGATATATGGGAAAATGCATTTCAAAACATGTACTTTGAAATGGTGTGCCAGGATTTCTATTGTTTGCAGCATTAAGGGCGGAATTTACAAAGCATGAAGAAACTATTGTACCTAATAGTGATACTTTTCATGCAAATTACTAAAAGAGTAATATTAATATTAACAAAATACCAAAATTCCATATGGCATCTTGAGATGGAAAGGCAGATCCACTGGAAGAAAGCATTTGGACTGATAGAAGTTGCCTGAAGATTAGTGGTGGGTTTCAAAAAAATTTGGAACCTACTCTGTGGGTGTGGCCTCCTTTGTGGGAGTGGCTTACCTGCCACACGTGACCTGGTGGGAGTGGCTTGCCAGCCATGTGTTTCCTTTCTTTCTTTCTTTCTTCCTTCCTTCCTTCCTTCCTTCCTTTCTTTCTCTCTCTCTCTCCTTCCTGTTGTCTCTCTGTTCCTTTTTTTCTTTCATCTCTCTCTCACTTTTTTTCTTTCTTTTTTTCTTTCTTTCTTTCTTTATTTATTTCTCTCTCTCTCTCTCTCTCTCTGTCAGTCTCTCTGTCTGTGTGTTTTGGGGGGGGCAGTGGTGGGTTTCAAAATCTTTTGGAACCTACTCTGTGGGTGTGGCCTCCTTTGTGGGAGTGGCTTGCCGCCCATGTGACCTGGTGGGAGTGGCTTGCCAGCCATGTGTTTCCTTTCTTTCTTTCTTTCTTTCTTCCTTTCTTTCTTTCTTTCTCTCTCTCTCTCTCCTTCCTGTTGTCTCTCTGTTCCTTTTTTTCTTTCATCTCTCTCTCACTTTTTTTCTTTCTTTCTTTCTTTCTTTCTTTCTTTCTTTCTTTATTTATTTATTTATTCCTTTCTCTTTCTCTCTCTCTCTCTCTCTGTCAGTCTGTCTGTCTCTGTGGGGGGGGGCAGTGGGTGGGGGGGGTTTCAAATTTTTTTGGAGCCTCTTCTGTAGGTGTGGCCTGCTTTCCGGGTCCACTGGTGGAACCTCTTCTAACCGGTTCGGTAGATTTGACGAACCGGTTCTACCGAATAGGTGCGAACTGGTAGGAACCCACCTCTGCTGAAGATGCACAAGCAGGCACACACACATTTACTAGTGGAAGAGGAGGGAAGGTTATCATTACAGCAAGGGAATCTGCCCTTTGTGCATTTGTGACAAGGAGCCAATTGGAGAAGAGAACTCTGTGAAATTCTCATTCTCCCTGCACCAGCCTCTAGTCTACAAGTAGTCCAGTCTCTTAGCATCTGTTTGAAGTTATGATGGGATTCACAAAAGCTATTTATGCCTTGCTTCAGGAGTTCCGATGCCCCTCCTCTCTCCCGCCCACCGTCCCTCCCTCTCTTTCTCTCCCTCCCTCCCTCCCCCTCTCTCTCTCACACACACAAACAGCCACATTTTCAGCACTCGGTAACTGGGTCATATTAATAATCAAAGTGTTATGCTATGACATAACTCCAATTTACAGTATTTTTGCCAGTTTTTGGCCTTTTCCAGCAAAACATGCTCATAGGAATATACTGATTCACTTAATGACTGCTGCAAAACAGTTGTAAAATCAGGTCCTGTCACATGGCAGTCTCGATTTATAACTTAACAATGAAAATTGTAGTCTCCATTGTAGTCAACTTGAGGAGTTTTATTGGGATTTTTTTAGAGTTTTATTGGGATTTATAGGCCGCCCTTTTCCCTGAGGGGACTCAGGGCGGCTTACAACCACAAGGGAAGGGGGTGCAGCGTCAAAAAAAAAAACAAAACAGAATGTGAACAAAGAAAAAATAGTAAAAACACAACTTTCATTCAGCAATCAAACACTCAGGCGGGTAAATTAGGAACCTTATCCTAGGAAAGAGAAGGAGGAGGACTCCATTTCTTCACTCATTCCAATTGTTCATATTTTTGCTTGTGATCAGTTCTACGACATTCTAAAGATGCAGAAGAAGGCAGTCTAAGAAATCCATAGGTTGCTGAACTGCATCTCCAGCATCTCTCTCCATTGGCCAAGGGGTTAAAATTGAGAGTATTAGCAATATCTAGAGTGCTCCAACACTCTGTAGTTCCCTAATCACTAGCATTTTAGTCATTAGAGGGCAATATGTATAATATGTAGAGGCTTACAAATCAGTATCTTTATCATTGTAGCATTTTTGGGGGGTGGGAACTCTGCTGATGACAATATTGATGGATATCATATGTAAGAATGCATCATTATTTTAGAACTCAAACCAGAGGTGGGTTCCTACCAGTTCGCACCTATTCGGTAGAACCAGTTCGTCAAATCTACCGAACCGGTTAGAAGAGGTTCTACCAGTGGACCCGGAAAGCAGGCCACACCTACAGAAGAGGCTCCAAAAATTTTTGAAACCCACCACTGACACACACACACATACACAAACACCCAGAGAGACAGACAGACAGACAGACAGACAGACTGACACAGAGAGAGAGAGAGAGAAAGAAAAAGAAAGGAAGAAATAAATAAAAAAGGAAAAAAAGAAAAAGGGTGAGAGAGAGATGAAAGAAAAAAAGAAAAAAGGGACAGAGAGACAAAAGGAAGGAAAGAGGGAGAGAGGGAGAGAGAGAGAGAAAACACATGGCCGGCAAGCCACTCCCACCAGGTCATATGGCTGGCAAGCCACTCCCACAAAGGAGGCCACACCCACAGAGTAGGTTCCAAAAATTTTTGAAACCTACCACTGACTCAAACCCATAATATGGTTTTATTAAAGATTTGGCTTTTTAAAGTCACATGTTTCTGTTCTCTCTCTCACAGATATAAAACAAGCAGTATATTAAATAGAAGTGGGGGTGGGGGACCCTGCTTTATCCCTTGTGAAATATTCCTTCTGGATGATTAATTTTTCACTAGGGTATGTAAAATGATACACCTCATGTTTAACTATATTTCACAAAGTGATATACATTCATTTTCTTTATATTCATTTTTTTCTCTCTCTGTTAATATACATGTTTTCAGAAATTGTACCCGTCTATAATTTTTGTATACATCATATTCAACAGAGTCCCATTTCGTGTGGTCTTGTGATCAACACCCATGGTGTTACTAGCTTGTATTGAGGCTTAGTGCGTTCCATCAAAATGGCAGCTCTAATTAGGTTCCTTGAATTAGCTGATGGATTTTGAGAAAGATAACTTACAAAGCTCTTTCAGCTGTCCAAGATATTCCTGCCATGGCAGAAAGACAAAAGGCCACTGGAAGCTGCAGATTTTAAAGCTTCAGAAATGCAGCTGACAGTTAAAAAGACAAATTACATTTGTATTTTTTCCCGTAAAAGTCTTAATACTGGATTAATGTTATCCCAGTAGCCATCATCCATTAAAAGCTTTCTTTTATTATAAGGATGTTTTTGGACCACATGATCTATCTACTTTTCTCTGACATTCTAGGCAGCCTATAAATAACCTTTTTAAAAAGACAAAAGCAAATGATTTTTTTTTCGGTATTACTAATGTATGGAATTTAAAATTTAAGGCTAGACTCGCAATACTTCTAGTTATGGAGAGTTACGATGACATGAAGGGGGAAGGCTATAAATGGACCACTCAACATCGGTTCACGAGAACAATTGATGGTCCTAAAACAAGCTTAATTTCAGGTTTCTGTGCAATGTGCTTAATTAAATCTCATGGTTATATTCAAGTATATCTGCGTGGAGAAATAATTCCAAGTCTTTAAAAATTAGCACGAAAGCACAGAAGGCTAAGTCCAATCCTTTGTTCTCCAATGGAACCCAAATGAAGGGACCTATAAGAGGTGGTTTTCTCTCTGCTTGAGAACATCCAAAGAAGATTTGACCAGCCAATTCTCTTGATAAATGGGTCCATTGTTAAGCTGCTCTTACCCTACATAAGTACTACTGGAAATACTTCAGTGGTGGGTTTCAAATCCCATTCCAACCAGTACTGTTGGAACGGGGCTAGCGGTGTCCTCATGGACGCGTGCAGTGCGCACACATACACACACGCATCACGTGCATGCATCTTAGCGCCTCCGTGATGCTCCAGCTGCTCCACAGAGCGTCGCACAGGCGATGTATGCGCCATGTACCTGCGCAGAAGCGCAGAAGCCTTTAAACACCGGTAAGGAGCTTGAGTGGGCAGGTGGGCCCTCCGGAGCACCGTACCAGAACAGTATCCGGTGCTCCCGGCTGGCTCCGGTACGCCCGTACCGGGGCGTACCGCCTGCAGCCCACCACTAAACTACTTGAGCCAAGGTGGCGCAGTGGTTAAATGCAGCACTGCAGGCTACTGCTAGATCAGCAGGTCAGCGGTTCAAATCTCACCGGCTCAGGGTTGACTCAGCCTTCCATCCTTCCGAGGTGGGTAAAATGAGGACCCAGATTGTTGGGGGCAATATGCTGACTCTCTGTAAACCGCTTAGAGAGGCCTGAAAGGCCTATGAAGCGGTATATAAGTCTACTGCTATTGCTATTGCTATTGCTATTGTTAAGATAGTTACTATCACAGACAACTTTTTCCCCTATGGATGATTTCTTGAAGGGAGAGTGACACTATTTTGGTATTATCATTGGAACTCCTTGTTCTAGATGGTAGTGTCTGTAATTTTGCCCCAGGATTCACTGCTGAGCAGCCACATGGCTCTTCAACCAAGTGTCGCTTTCCCCTGCAGTGCTTCTTCAGTGAGTGAACAGATGCTCCAGGAATTTTGCTGCTTGGAGAGTCAACATCACAATGGGATATCTGCCATGGAGACCTTCTCATTGGTGAGGATCCCAGACTGCAGTAGCTAGAGAAAGCCTGTTATTTGGAAGCAGGAAGGCTTTTAACAATAGGATTGTGGCTGGCAGTTTCAGCCTTATCATCTTTATTTTTAAGAGGGGGAAAAATACTCCCAGCCATTTTTTTTCTTTGTGAAAAACATTGAAAACATTGGTTGGCAATTTAATTTCAAGAGTTACTTCACATAGGTCGGTAGCAGATTAAACCAAACTCTCAGGCTTATATTGTTGCAAAAAAAAAATGTTATTTTATCTTGCGTCCCTACCTGAACCGGGAGGCGCTCTCAACAGTCACTCATGCCCTCGTGACCTCAAGACTGGACTACTGCAATGCGCTCTACATGGGGCAGCCCTTGAAGAGTATTCGGAGACTTCAACTCGTCCAGAACGCAGCCACGCGAGCGATTGTGGGTGCACCTCGCTACACCCACGTTACACCTATCCTCCGCGAGCTGCACTGGTTACCGATTAGTCTCCGGATATGCTTCAAAGTGCTAGTCGTAACTTATAAAGCCCTTCATGGTATTGGATCTGGGTACTTGAGAGACCGCCTGCTGCCAATTACCTCCCAAAGAACCATTAGATCACACAGGGTTGGCCTCCTCCAGGTTCCATCTACCAGCCAATGCCACCTGGCTACTACCCGGGGGAGGGCCTTCTCTGTGGCAGCTCCAGCCCTCTGGAATGAACTCCCCGCAGGGATTCGGACCCTCACCTCTCTCCAGGCCTTCCGAAAAGCCGTCAAAACCTGGCTTTGCCGGCAGGCCTGGGGTTGATGAGTTTCCCTCCCCTCTTGACTTGTATGGTTGTGTGATTCTTGGTTATTTTAATTACTTGCATTCTGTTCTATGTTCCCTTTTCCCCTTTTGAGTTGTTCGCTGCCCTGAGTCCCTCCCGGAGAAGGGCAGCATACAAATAATAAAATTCAATTCAATTCAATCTTAGTTGTGTTTTCTAAAGCCCCGTGACTGAAATAGTTTCTTTTAGTGTTCAGCAAAAGAGTACCTTTTCTAGATTGCAAACTCGAAGGCATTAGCGTATCCTTTTGAGCTTATAGAGTTGGGAATGTACACTCCGAGAAAGTTATATCTATGACCAGCAGATCACAGAAGGAGGATCGGATCAAATACAATCCGCAGGAGAAGGACATGGTAATACACTCTGTAATCTGCCAAGAAAACCAAATGGGTATTTATAACAATGCAGTATCGGATACCCTCTGACACTAAGAGCAAGCAAAAGTAGCACTGCCGATATCAAGCTACTGATATGCCCAGAGGCAAAAGGAAAAGTTGAAGCTGTAGAGATATGTATACCATTGGAAGTGGAATGTCAGCATTGCAAATCAAGGCAAACTTGCTATTCTTGGACACTGACATTCTGAGTTTCAATTAAATGAAATGTACTGTAATGGAGGAGCATCAGATCTTCTACTGTAGACAAGGAAAACATTAAAAAATGGAGTACCTATCATTATTAACAAATGAATCTCAAAGTTAGTACTGGAATATAATTCCCAAAATGATAGAACGATCTCAGTTTTGAGTCCAAGGCAAATAAAACAATGTTAAAGTGATCCAATTTTTCAATCCAACCACAGATGCAGAGAAAGCAGACGTTCTGCTGTGATTTGCAACATTTTAGTCAACAGAACCCCAAAACCAAACATTGTCCGTTAGAAAGGGAGGATTATGGAAAGAAGATTTTTTTTTTGATGCCTCTTAAGAGAGGGTGGTAAAATATAAATGTATTTATAACTTCCAATAGAAGAGAATATATGTACTCTAGCTCCGTATCCTCTGCAGCCACCAGTTCCTAGATAAACGCGGTTAACATCAGACAAACAATAAAGCAGAAAACATTACCCTAATCAAGGAACTATGAAGGAGAAAACCAGACCTCTACCAACATTGGTAGGGCAAGCTACTAAATATAAATAAGGAGTAAACCTCTCACTAGCACTGAAAATGTTACCTAGATGGGTAATGAAACATCAGCAAGAAACAACCAAGCTTAGAGAGTACCAAGGACTTATAATTGCGTTTTACGAAGATCAGAAGGCACTTTTTTATTATTCTTATTTTCTTGTTCTTTTCTATTGCTTTTTTTTTTTTAACAGTGGTACCTCAGTAGCAGTGGTGGGATTCAGCCAATTTGCACCTATTCGGGAGAACCGGTTGGTAACTTTCTAAGTAGTTCAGAGAACTGATTGTTGCAAGAAATCTCATTTTCTTTTTTTCCCCACTTTGCAGGGCTAATCCTGTAAGGAAGGCAGGAAGGACACATTCTAGTGTTCTTTCTAGCCTCATCTTTGTTGCCCTGCTTACAGAAACTGCCTCTCTGGTTAACCCTTATTACATTGTAACAGCTAAGGCGAAGCGCCCATCGACCTGAGTGAGTTGGCCACGCCCAGCCAGTCACATGACCACCGAGCCCCACCTACCCAGATGGTCATTAGGTTGTTAAATTAATTTAATCCCACCACTGCTCAGTAGTCACTGTTAATTGGTTCCAAGAGGCACGATTAGTACTAAAAATGATCAGTACCAAATAAATCGTATGACTTACCATGTGACCCGTTGTTTCAGCTGGGAAAGACTTTCCCTCAGTGACCTTCCTAGCATGGCTGCCTTCCTCACCATCCTCTGAGGCCATCTACTGCTTCCTTTTGAAGTGGCCTTCCCAGCATGACCGATTTCCTGTCCATTTTCTGCAGCCATCTCCCTCTTAATAATGCAGCTCACCAAGTACCAAACAAACAACGAGTACCAGGACAACATTTCACATCAAAATGTGTTGAATACCAAATTCTATGAGTTTTGAAGCAGTGAAGTACCAAGGTACCACTATATGTCTTTTTCACTTTTCAATTACTCTTTTACTACTTCTTGTATCTTTAACTTAAAATGTGTACTGTTTTACTGTCTGAAAAAACTTCTTTAATAAAAATTGTGTGTGTGTGTGTGTATAAAGAAAATTTACCGAAATTAATAAATCTCTTTATGCAAAGATGGGTACATTATGAGATAAAGAAGGAAAGAATCTATTGGATAAAGAATATATGATGCAGATGTGCTGAAAACACATCCAAAAATATTTCAAAATGAATGATATGTGTAAACTGTAATACCATACAGAAGCTAAATGGTCTCTAGAATATATTGCTGACAACAATTTCATCAGGAGCTGATGAAATCCCAGCTGAGCTGCTTAACATTTTGGAAGATAATCTAGTTAAAGTGCCAAATGTGATTTGTATAAAGGTATGAAAAACATAGCAGTGGCCAATGGGCTGTAAAAAGTTTTCTTTTTTCCAAAAAAAATCTACCCCAAAGAACACTCAAATTATCGAACTACGGCTCTTTTTTCCCATACTATTTTGAATCCAGATTTCAACAATACAGGAACAAGAACTCTCAAATGTGTAAAATGAATTCAGAAGAGGGAAAAGTGCTTGAGATCATATTACTAGCATCTAATTAGACAATAAAACAGTCAAGAGAGTTCCAGAAGACCATCTGCTTGGCTTTATTAACTTTACTATGGGTTTGACAATGTAGACACCAACAAATTGTTGATAGCTCTTAAAATCATGGTTACACCAGCCCTTTTATCTGCCTGTTGAAGAATTTATATGACGACTAGGAAAGCAACAGAAAACACTTTATGGAGAAACCAATGATTCACCATTGGCATAGGAGCATGCCAGGATTGTATAACGTTTCTTTATTTAATTAACATGCAGAATATATCATGAGAAATTATGGACTCAATGAAATATAAATTGGAATTAAAATTATAAGGAGAAGCATGAACAACCTTATGGTGGCTGATGGTAACACTTTGCTGCGCTTGGAGACTTAAGAAGGACTTAAGAATACCTGTTGAAGGTTAAAGAAATCAGAGACTGATTGGCCACCAGGGGGCGCTGGAGCCTTGGATTAGAGGGAGTGATCAGGAAAACACTTGTGAGTTGTTTCGGGATGCACGCCGTCAAAGGGCTACTCGGCGGCAGGAACAACTGCGTAATTACAGGAGGTGATTACGCTCAGCTGATGCTCATTAAGATCCTCTCCTGATTATAAAAGAGACTGCTTGTGCCACGCCCTTTTGCAGAAGTCAACGTTCACATTAAGGACTAACCAGAAACAAACTTGGCAGGCTGGATTGCTGCCAGAGTTTGTGTGCATTGCTGCCAAGCTTTGTAGGATTTGCTGCCAGAGTGCTTATCTCTTTGTTTATGTGGTTTGCAGCCAACGAGAGTCTTGACTGATTAAGGTTAAAGGAATCAGTGCAAAAGTCTACTGCTCGGATTTTAAAAACCAAGATACCAAGATTCACACAACAAAAACAGATGGAGGAGAACATGAAGTAGTAATGGGCTGTATTTTTCTAGACTCAAAGATTCACAGATGGCAGTAGTAAAAATGAAATAAAATGGCATCTATTACATAGGAAAAAGACTGTGATATGACTAAACAAAATATTAAAGGTCAGAGATGTCACCCAGACAACAAAGATACATGCAGTATTGTCAATGCCATGGTTTCACCAGCTATAATGTGATTATGAAGACTGTACCATCAAAAAGGCTGAACAAAGAGAAATTGTCTGAGTTGTGGTGTTGGAAAAGTTTGTTGAGAATATCTAAAAGTATGCTATTAGAAAGAACAGGAAGTTCCAATGTACCTGTGTAAATGTAGTGTACGTCTAAAAAAATAATAATCAAATTCTAGATGAAATAAAGCAGAGTGTTCATTGAAAGCTCAAATAAAGTACTTAATTTTACTGTGCAACTTTAATGTTTTATTTCAATCAATTTAATTTTTGATTTGTATCTTATTTTTAGGACTTAATTTCTAGAAGCCTCTCAGAATATTGGCTTTTGGTGATTAAATAATTAGTAGAAACAAATAACAAATGCTCAGTCTTACACATTGGCAAGAAAAATCAGAACACCAAATGCAAGCTGGGTGGATACGACCTCGTAGACAACCCTTTCTCAGCTAAAGACCTAGGAGTCCTCATCAGGGGGGCGGAGCTGCAGCCAGTGCAGCTGGAACATGTTTGCAGTAGTGCCTCCCAGTTTAAGAGCTGAGGTGGCGCAGTGGGTAGAGTGCAGTACTGCAGGCTACTTCAGCTGACTGTTATCTGCAGTTCGGCGGTTCAAATCTTACCGGCTCAGGGTTGACTCAGCCTTCCATCCTTCCGAGGTGGGTGAAATGAGGACCCGGATTGTTGTTGGGGGCGATATGCTGACTCTGTAAACCACTTAGAGAGGGCTGAAAGCCCTATGAAGCGGTATATAAGTCTAACTGCTATTTTATTTTATTTTATCAATTTTTAGTACTCCTACTCGATTCTTTTTTATTTAATTAACATTTTTTGGTGGAGATAACAGCGTAGAACATAATACAAACAAAAACTTTTGTTGCTGCCGAAGAATTAAATAAGCATGCGAAAAAGAAAGAAACGCCATGGCACCAGCCCAGGATCTCTCCCTCCAGTGAAGACAGCAAAACAACCAAGAATTGAGGAGCTCTTTGTTGGCAAGAGATCTGTAAGTAAAACTAACCCCCCCCCCAATCTCCAACAATCTGGAGAGATTAGAACAGGACCGGCAAAAAGATATGGCAAATCAGCATTTACTAGACTTCTCCGATCTGGTGGAGGGGGGACAAAATGAATGCCAGCTCTTATCACAAACAACTAGAGCAACAACTTCCTTTATGGAGTCTAAGTTAAAGACTAAAAAGGCAAAGAACAACCAGATACTCAGAGTATGGAGAGTTTACCCTAGGAGTCCTCATCTCAAATGATCTAAGCCCCAGAGCTCACTGTAGAAGCATTGCCAAAAAGGCATTAAGAGTTGTTAACCTAATTTCGTGAAGCTTCTTCTCCGGTAACATTGTACTGCAAACTAGAGCATACAAAACTTTTGCCAGACCAATTCTTGAATATAGCTTGTCTGCCTGGAATCCACACTGTATATTGGACATTAATATAATCGAGCAAGTCCAGAAGTATTTCACGAGAAGAGTCCTCCACTCCTCTGCTCACAATAGAATAACTTACACCACAAGGCTTGAAATTTTGGGCTTGGACAACCTAGAACTATGCCGATTTAAGGCCTGACCTAAGCGTAGTACACAAAATTGTTTGCTAGAACGTCCTGCCTGTCAATGACTACTTCAACCGCAATAACACACGGGCAAACAATAGATACAAACTTAAGGTAAATCTCTCCAAACTCGGTTGCAGAAAATATGACTTCAGCCAGAGAATGGTCAATGCCTGGAATGCTCTACCTGACTCCGTTGTTACATCCTCAAACCCCCAAGACTTTAACCTTAAACTGTCTAGTGTGGACCTCACCCCTTTCCTAAGAGGTCTGTAAGGGGGCGTGAATAGGCGCACCAGTGTGCCTACCATCCCTGTCCTATTGTCCCCATTTTATTCATACCCATTTCCTGTTCATGTCCATATTTATATTTATACCTGTTATCTCGTACGTGTTTGGCAAACTGAATAAATAAAATTAAATAAATAAATGTATAAATAAAAATAGAAGTTAAGTATTTTGGACACATAAGAAGATCATAAGGCTTGGGAGGGGGGAATCAAAGGCCCACAAAAAAGAAGAAGCTATCGATAATCCTGACAAAATTATGTCTGTTTGGTCATAAATTGTCAGAACTGAACAACAACAAAGCTAAAATGGATAGTGGGAGTGAATCCTCCCTCCCATTTCTGATTGTTTTTATCCAAAGCTGAATAAAAGAAACATGAAGAGGTAGCCTGAAGGAATAAAAAAGGAAAATGCCCTCAGGTAATGATCTCTCATTCAGACAGTGGTATGAAGAAACAAGCTTTCTACTGAAATGCATGGATGTATTTGGGCAATCACTAAAAGGGGGCAAAGTGTTAAAGGAGTTTTCCTTCATCTGTTTGCTTCCAGCTAGGTGTGAACCACACCTCTGTGGCCCATATGGGGTAGACCTATTAGAACTGAATCAGGAGGAAAATATGGTTACAACTGATAGACAACTAGCTAGAAGTGTGCAATTCAGAGACCATTGCAATTGGCACATATTTATTTTGGAATGAGAGCAACATAATGGGCTA
Organism: Thamnophis elegans; assembly: GCF_009769535.1. Taxonomy (NCBI): domain Eukaryota; kingdom Metazoa; phylum Chordata; class Lepidosauria; order Squamata; family Natricidae; genus Thamnophis; species Thamnophis elegans. The sequence goes on along the minus strand of NC_045541.1, from coordinate 5,409,643 downwards.
GCAATAGTGTTGATTGACCAAATAGCCATGGGATACCAGCACACTCACTGCTGTGGCCCGGCAGGTGCCGTTGGAGCTGCCGCCAGACTCCAATAGCGAGGGGTCTTATGAGTCGGCCCTGGAGGAGGTGGAAGACCCTGGACAGGGTGCCAACTCTGAGCGTGGCGAGGAGAGACTGGTTCGCCACCAGGTAGCGCGGGAGCCTTGGATCAGGAAAACACTTGTGAGTTTTTTCGGGATGCACGCCGTCGAAGGGCTACTCGGCGGCAGGAACAACTGCATAATTATAGGAGATGATTACGCTCAGTTGATGCTTATTAAGATCCTCTCCTGATTATAAAAGAGACTGCTTGTGCCACGCCCTTTTTCAGAAGTCAACGTTCACGTTAAGGACTAACCAGAAACAAACTTGGCAGGCTGGATTGCTGCCAAAGTTTGTTTGCATTGCTGCCAAGCTTTGTAGGACTTGCTGCCAGAGTGCTTATCTCTTTGTTTATGTGGTTTGCAGCCAACGAGTGTCTTGACTGATTAAAAGAAACCTTTTTAGTTATGTGGGTTTTGGCATTCGTTCCTGGACGGAGAAGGGATATCTATCTAGAAAGTTTTAGAAGGGATATCTATATCTAGAAAGTTTTAGAACCACTGGTAATAGGGTTGTGAGCAGTTGGCCTGGACAGACAGTGGTCTTTGGTTATTCCAGCTTTTTCCCTTTTAGATACATAATAGCAGCAGAATAGAAATGGGAAGTAGGATACCAATTGGTCAGTTCTGGAGATTTAATGGAAAAAATTGAATTGGATTAATATCAGAGGTGGGTTCCTACCAGTTCGCACCTATTCGGTAGAACCGGTTCGTCAAATCTACCGAACCGGTTAGAAGAGGTTCCACCAGTGGACCCGGAAAGCAGGCCACACCTACAGAAGAGCTTCCAAAAATTTTTGAAACCCACCACTGGTCCTTGGATATGATTATTCTACACTATCACGCCCAAGGTGGCGCAGTGGTTAAATGCAGCACTGCAGGCTACTGCTACTGCTAGATCAGCAGTTCAGCGGTTCAAATCTCACCGGCTCAGGGTTGACTCAGCCTTCCATCCTTCCGAGGTGGGTAAAATGAGGACCCAGATTGTTGGGGGCAATATGCTGACTCTCTGTAAACCGCTTAGAGAGGCCTGAAAGGCCTATGAAGCGGTATATAAGTCTACTGCTATTGCTATTGCTATATTTATAAAACTCAGTGCCTCTGTGAAAGGTAAGGATGACTACTGCGTTTGTGGTGCAATCAGAACATTGCGTGTGTTGAAGTTGTTTTAACGCAAACCAAAGATGCCTTTTAAAAAACAAGTTTACATCCTATTCTTATGCATGCCAGTGCTGTGTGTGGGGTAATTTAAGGTGGTTCTGACAAGTGTCGTCAGCATCTTCAGATCCGGTCACATGGGCGGCAAGCCACTCCCATCCGGTCACATGGGCGGCAAACCACTCCCACAAAGGAGGCCACGCCCACAGAGTAGGTTCGAACAATTTTTGAAACCCACCACTGGTTAATATATGCAACAATTTCTAACTAAATGGGATCATGTATACAGAAGATCAGCTAAAACAATGCCAAAGTAACAGCATCAATAAGAGTTAAGGGAAGGAAATAAAAGTTCACAAAGGTAATGAAGGTTTTAGAGATTCTTTTCAACCATCAGACTCCTAATTTTCATTCCGTAAAGTCTGACTATGGAAAGTTGAGGCAGGGCAATTTTAATGCATTGTAACTAAGAATAACCTAATAACCTTTTTGTACGTTTCAATCTTTGATTCTGGGGTGAAAAGAGAGACATTTCTTGAAGTTACACCATTGTTAATTGTTTATTAATGCAATAGGCAATAAGCCTGAAACATCAGTTTTATATACTTGGGGATAAAAAAATACATTCTTTTAAATAAACGTTTAGGTCAGAGAAACATGAAAAGTTGCAACAAAGCAGCCACCATCTCCTGTAATAATTTAACATTCAGTGTTAGCTTAGTTGAATTGTTACAGCTGTTGTAAATTGAGTGAGAGGTTGAAAAACTGCACTCTCTAGTAGTGTGACCTGTATGTTACAAATGTGCCAGCTGCTTTTTCTCAACAGACAGAGAGAGATTTCTGTAAGAAAATGTGCTAAAAGAAAGCAATACCTCAAATATTCTGCATGGGTTATTCTAAAGAAGTTATTGCACATAAATTGCCCTCTATTATTAGATTCCCAGTGATGCCAAAAGAGCACAAGAAAAAAAAAGAATAATTCCATTTTTCAAAAACAAATGTTTTATATTTGAATAAAGGATAAAGAACAAAAGTTGGATACGTCTATCTCATTACTTGTTCTTGTAACAATAGTTTGAGAAAATGTCAATTGTTGTCAGTAATCTGATCCAGACATTTATATTCTAGAATAGACTATACTAGAAGCTCAGAATAGCAGCTAATAACTTACAGTTCATTGTTTCGTTCTTTTCAAAATGAAAATCTTAAGCTCTTTTCTGCCTTGTGTCTAAGAGCCTTTCAGCAACTAAAATGCCGTTTGTCAAATTCAGTTTTTACACATATGACCAGAAACACCTAATTTGCTTCCAATTATATCATCTCTTACTCTGTGCTTGATATTCTTTCAAGGTTAAAAATTGAACATTTGCTCTACCAGCTTCAAATGCTGCCTTCATCGGAACAAGGCATTTTTTTCGTATCATAATAGCATGAGCTCTGATTACAGCTCAGTTTTTAACTCTTCAAGCGAGCTTGCCCTAATCACAGTCCAGAAGAAGCCTACGAACACCTCTAGGTTACAGAATCAAGGGGCATCAGATAGAGGTAATGAGAGAAAATGGTTTCAGGGAAGAAGTTAATTGGGTATTTGTCTGGAAAAACGGTCTGTCTTAACAATACTTAAATGATCTTTTCTCAACAATCTATAGAACCCAGTGGTGTGACTTTCCAGGCTTGGTCATCCTGAGGAACTCCCTGGTCTTATTAAGGAATGGGGAGACACCAAGAACTCTCTTTGTAATTGCTTCTGAGTGCCCTTTCTGATACTGTGGGAAATGATCTCCTTCCTCAAAAAGCCCTGAGCAGTGAAGGACATTGCACTAGAGAGCCAGTGGTGATGGACTGAATGTGAAACAAATGAAAGTCATGTGTTGCTTTAGAAATCCTTGATGATTTGGGCAGATACTTCAAATTTGTATCATTAAAAGTTTCGAGTTTAATAAAATTTGTATGCCGCCCACTCCCATTGGGACTCTGGGCGGCTCACAACAAGACAAAAGAAACATTTAAAATTTAAAAATAGAGAATACAATATTAAAATTCCACATCATCCATTCCATCTAAGTGAGGCTGGATATCAATCAACAGCCCTCAGGCCTGCCGGAACAGCCAGGTCTTGATGGCTTTATGGAAGGCCGGGAGAGTGGTAAGGATCTAGATCTCTACGGGGAGATCGTTCCAAAGGGCACAAGCTACATATTTTTTTAAAAAAATCAGTAAGGTTTTAAGTATAAAACTGGATAACGACCCAGATGATGTTTTCATAATACATGTTAGAACTTCTGTTTATAAATGCATCATGGAAAAATCATCTCTTCCCCTCATTTGTGTTCATGCACAGAATGAGACCTAAGGTTACTTTTTTGTCAATTTCCACTTTCAGGCATGTCTGACTCTGCCTGAATCATCCTTCACCCATAATTTTGTTCTGCAAAGTCTAGACTTTCCATTTCTAAAGCTTTATGGTTCTCTTAGTTACTGAAATATATTTTCACATCCTCTTGACAGTAGTTATGGCAAAGAGTTAAGCACACCAGTTTTCGAGACTCTCTTTCTGAGCTTTCTCCCCATTGTACCCCACACTCAAATGTACGAACCACATTTAGCATTCAGAAGACAGCAGCTGAACAAAAGGGGAAAAAAATATTTCCCTGCTATTAACACCATGTCCTGTTTTCCTTTCAACAGTTTTGCAAATGCCCAAGCTCTAAATTTCTCTTCTCGTATGCTCTCTAAAGCACAGCCTTCCTATTTTGCACAGCCACTACTACATCAGATCCGTTCTACTGAAAATGCATTGGCCATGGATGAAAGAGAATATCTGTAGCTCAGGATTGAATTTGGGGTCCTCAGTTCTCCGTGAGCCTGGTAGCTTTCTTGCAGACATTTCATTGCCAACTCAGACAACTTCTAACATCATCAGGCCTAGAACCAATGATGTTACTTCACTTGATAATGAAACATCTGCAAGAAAACCACCAATAGCAATAGTAATAGCAATAGCAGTTAGACTTATATACCGCTTCATAGGGCTTTCAGCCCTCTCTAAGCGGTTTACAAAGTCAGCATATTGCCCCCACAGTCTGGGTCCTCATTTCACCCACCTCGGAAGGATGGAAGGCTGAGTCAACCTTGAGCCGGTGAGATTAGAACCGCTGAGCTGCAGATAACAGTCAGCTGAAGTGGGCTGCAGTACTGCACCCTAACCACTGCACCACCTCGGCTCCAAGTTCAAAAAGCACCAAGGACCCCACACTGGGCATGTTTTAATGGTAGCACCATTGATTATTTCCCTGTAGCTTGAATGCAGTTATTTTGGGTAGCATTAAACATTGACTTGCAAGGTACTCCTTGAATGGTGAACGAAAAAATCCACTGTGTTAACCATTAGACAGTGACTGGAATCCCACTGTTGTCTCTCAAGAGGTTAATTGGGCCAAACCAAGCTTCTATAGTATCCTCATTCTATAAATGTCTGAGGTGACTCAGTGCCTCCTGGTATGTCTTATAATATGTCTGAGGCAGTGGGGCTTAAACTACGGAAGCTGAGATAGTCAGTCTATTAGTTGCAGCTGTTTTCTGCAAAAGAAACTAGAGGTCCTAATAGCTGTAGTAGTAGCAAAAAAGGGGGGTTGCTAGCAATTCTGAGATTCCCAAAGCAGCAGACATGACCAAAGACAAACTCAGAAATGCACATTCAGATTTATGAAAGTCTTCAGCGGAACAAGTGGAACAAAATATGTTTTCTTCCTTTCAGAATTCAGTGCCCAACCTAGATTGCGGGACAGTCTAAGCAGTGGTGGGATTCAGCCGGTTCGCACTTATTCGGGAGAACCGGTTGGTAACTTTCTAAACAGTTCGGAGAACCGGTTGTTGGAAGAAATCTCCTTTCGTTTTTTTCCCACTTTACAGGTCTAATCCTGTAAGGAAGGCAGGAAGGAGACATTCTGGTGTGGTTTCTAGCCTAATCTTTATGGCCCTGCTTACAGAAACTGCCTCTCCGGTTAACCCTTATGACATTGTAAGAGCTAAGGCGAAGTGCCCATCGACCTAAGTGACATTGACTTGGCCACACCCACATGATCACATGATCACCAAGCCCCACCTACCCAGATGGTCATTAGGGCAGAGAACTGGTTGTTAAATTATTTGAATCCCACCACTGAGTCTAAGGTTTAAGCATCCTGAACCATGACCCCTATCAGATGTTTTGATCGATTAGAATGGTGGCTTTCTCCAGCTTTTATTCATTTCTCAGGTCTTTAGCGAACAGGAGCAGCCAGTGTCGTATGCTATGTGCTGATGCTGAGTAATAATATAAAAAGCATCAGCATTATAAAAGAAGATGCCATTGCCAAAATGAATATTTCAGCAGGTTCTCAAATACTTCAGAAGACAATGACATCAAATAATACAATAGAGTTAAGTGCCCCTCGTGTTGACTATTTCCCTGAAAAAAATAAGCATTAAATCATACCTAATGATGTTTTCACTTTATTTATTTTTTTGTTTAGCAATTTTCCCACTCTTTGGAAGTCTTCTTTATTAATCACATCTTTAACTTGTCCATGTTTGATGTTATTCAACTTTAAAATGCCCAAATATTTGTTTGCTTCATCCCAATGGGTTCTGGTAGTTTGGCTATTCGGCATTTCAGTTCCATTACTGGTCATGATTTAACTCAACTTTATTGCTATTGTAGCACATTTCTTTCAGCCAATTCTGTGCTAAAGATTCTTACAGTCTTTGTCTATTACTAGATTTCGATTGCTAATTTTCCATAAAGCTTCATAATCACCCGCAGAAAGCAAATATGAGATTTTATTAGAATTTTTTCTGCCTGATAGTCAAGATTTGTTTTCTTCAAAATCACTGTAAGTAGGATCATGCCAATGCCAAACAAGAAGGGTGATAATGAATCACCCTGGAAGATGCCTCTTCTAACATTGACAAGTCCAAATTTTTCATTTCCAACCAGAGGTGGGTTCCTACCAGTTCGCACCTACTCGGTAGAACCGGTTCGTCAAATCTACCGAACCGGTTAGAAGAGGTTCCACCAGTGGACCCGGAAAGCAGGCCACACTTACAGAAGAGGTTCCAAATTTTTTTTGAAACCCACCACTGGTCCTTGGATATGATTATTCTACCCTATCATGCTCCTATTTATAAAACTCAGTGCCTCTGTGAAAGGTAAGGATGACTACTGCGTTTGTGGCGCAATCAGAACATTGCGTGTGTTGAAGTTGTTTTAACGCAAACCAAAGATGCCTTTTAAAAAACAAGTTTACATCCTATTCTTATGCATGCCAGTGCTGTGTGTGAGGTAATTTAAGGTGGTTCTGACAAGTGTCGTCGGCATCTTCATATCCGGTCACATGGGCGGCAAGACACTCCCATCCGGTCACATGGGCAGCAAGACACTCCCACAAAGGAGGCCACACCCACAGAGTAGGTCCGAACAATTTTTGAAACCCACCACTGTTTCCAACCATCAATTCCACTCCTTCATTATTTTTCTATGAACATTGTAATGTTTTTACTGACACCAGTTGTTTCCAAACACTGAACGATCCAACTGTATGGTAATAAATCAACCCCCTTTTAATAATCAGTTCAGACCATAATATAAATTGGTTCTTCAGCTTTTGCAGTTCTGCAGAACCATTTTATCAATCAGCAGTTGATCTTTCATACATCTGCTTTTTCTTTCACTAGGCCTTTTTGAATTAGATACAGTTTTCTAGTTATTAACACTGATGTCTCCTTTATATGGTATTTCATTACACTGTTTAGCTATAATTAGATGAACCCAAAAACATGCAATTGATCATTTCTTGTTATTATTTCCTTGATAATATACTAGGGATTAATCAAGCTCATCCAAATTCACGTTGATCGGCCCACAGCTTGATGGATATTTTTCCCCACTTTCAACTAGTGCACTAATTAGGATCTTTTTGAGAGAGAGAGAGAGAGAGAGAGAGAGAGAGAGAGAGACTGACTCTGCAAAGTGTTGTTCTTGGATCTGCTCTTGAAGGCTTTGGAAATCATAGATGATATAGAAAATAGACTCCTGAGAGCAGAGGGGTTGGTTCAGCAATGTTGTGCTTGTCTGTAGGCACTGCAGTGGCTTCCAGTGAGTTTCTGAAAACAACAGAGGTGGGTTCCTACCAGTTCGCACCAGTTCGGTAGAACCGGTTCGTCAAATCTACCGAACTGGGTTAGAAGAGGTTCCACCAGTGGACCCGGAAAGCAGGGCACACCTACAGAAGAGGTTCCAAAAAATTTTGAAACCCACCACACACACACACACACACACACACACACACACAGAGACTCACACAGAAAGAGAAAGAAAGGAAGAAAGAGAGAGAGAGAGAGAGAGAGAGAGAGAGAGATGAAAGAAAAAAGGAAAAAGGGACAGAGAGGAAAGAGAGAGAGAGAGAAAGAAAAAAAACACATGGTTGGCAAGCCATTCCCACCAGGTCACATGGCTGGCAAGCCACTCCCACAAAGGAGACCACACCCACAGAGTAGGTTCGAAAAAGTTTTGAAACCCACCACTGGAATACAATATAAGAAACTGGCATTAGCCTACAGGGTATGGAAATAGAATATCTACAAGACTATCCCTTCCAAGTTCACCATGGCCAGCTTATCACTAGTAGGGAAAGAGAAGGTGATGGATCCAGAAACAGTTTCCCATTACTATTCTGACCTAATGGAACAAAGGAAGGATTCAAATGGCCCCCATTTTAGTAATTTTACAGAAAGCTGTTAAGACTTGCCTTTCTATCAACCCTTGGGAAATAGACATCTGTGTTTTGCATGCCACCAGTACAGTAATATGTGCTTTCCTTTTGACAGATTTGGTTTTATGTTTGTTATTAATGTGGTTACATGGTTTTTATTATATTTTATATTACGTGTTATGAATATCATAGCATTTTATAATTTAATTATTCACTAGTGCTGAGAATATATATCTCGCTTCAACGTCAACAAACTTCGTTTCTAATAAAGAGCATTATACTGGAACAGTGTTTCTCAACCTTGGCAACTTGAAGATGTCTGGACTTTAACTCCCAGAATTCCCCAGCCAGCGAATGCTGGCTGGGGAATTCTGGGAGTTGAAGTCCAGACATCTTGAAGTTGCTAAGCTTGAGAAACACTGTACTGGAAGCCGAAGCTACCCCATTCTACTAGCACTCAAAAGCCAGAACTATACATATATACTTGTTCTTGTTTCCTCTTTGGCTTCATATATTCAGTCTATTGGTGACCCCAACGTGGTGTCTATATGGGTGGATGAATACTGATTCTGGCCTAAATCTGACTGAGGTTTAATTGACTATGGTCTGTTCCCCCTCTCTTTGACACTGTAATGACCTTGAAAGACAAAGTTAAGAGACACAGCCAAGGGAACAGTCCAGTGGTGGAATTCAGCCAGTTCGCACCTATTCGGGAGAACCGGTTGGTAACTTTCTAAGCAGTTCGGAGAACCGGTTGTTGGAAGAAATCTCCTTTTGTTTTTCCCCACTTTACAGGGCTAATCCTGTAAGGAAGGCAGGAAGGAAACATTCTGGTGTTGTTTCTAGCCTAACCTTTATTGCCGTGCTTACAGAAACCGCCTCTCCAGTTAACCCTTATTACCATTGTAACAACTAAGGCGAAGTGCCCATCGACCTGAGTGACATTGACTTGGCCACGCCCATGTGATCACATGACCACCAAGCCCCGCCTACCCAGCTGGTCATTAGGGCAGAGAACTGGTTGGTAAATTATTTGAATCCCACCACTGGAACAGTCAGATAAATGGTGTCTTGCAGCAGGAAGTAGGCAGAGCAAGTAGCTCAGAAGGAGCCTTCCCTAGTTCCTTAGACCGTAAAGGCAACGGGGAGGAAGGGGGAGAAATGTATTTTCCGGAGTCCTTGGTTGCTATCTGAACTTGGTTGTTTTCTTGCATATGTTACATATGCTGTACATATGCTGAGGTGGCACAGTGGTTAGAGTGCAGCACTGCAGGCTACGTCAGCTGACTGCAGTTCTGCAGTTCAGCGGTTCAAATCTCACCAGCTCAAGGTTGACTCAGCCTTCCATCCTTCCGAGGTGGGTGAAATGAGGACCCAGACTGTGGGGGGCGATATGCTGACTGTGTAAACCGCTTAGAGAGGGCTGAAACCCCTATGAAGCGGTATGTAAGTCCAACTGCTATTGCTATTGCTACATTACCCAAACACAAATGTGTTACCTAGTTTGGATAATTAAACAACTGCAAGAAAACTATCAAGTTCAGAGGGCACCAAGGACCACTCATGTCAACCCTGAGTTGCAAATATTCTCCTTTAATGTACTTTCAGACATGCAAGATTCTATTAATATAACCTTATAATAAGGTAGCGTTAGGTCACTGGCCAAGTTTAATGTCTAGTTCTACCTCGCAAGGATGACAGATACCAAGTATTAAGTATAGTTCACAGATGTAGATGGGGGGAACCAAAATTACATTCTCTCCCATTCAGACAGTTCCTAAATTAAATAGCGATTACAGGCCTCACTGATAGATTCCAGTGGTAATCCTTATCATATTGCATTATGCCAAGTTTTCAAGTTGGCATAAATTTTTGCACTTCTTTTGTAACCTATGATTGCTTTTTCTAAGACAAGCATTTATTCTTCCTGTGCATCTGAAATCTGTTTTCTTTTTTCATAATTCTACCTTAGAATGGCTATCTGATCAAACACAAAGTTTTAAATATATGTATATAGAGTCAGATGGGAGAATAGGTTGCAATTGGTATGATTTTTTCTCCCCCTTCCAAATATGAGAAAATGGTGGGGTTTTTTAATATTGCCTTATACGTTTCTCTTTTTATCATTATTATTACTGATGACTTCATTTTGTTTGAATTCA